>NC_056729.1:419724661-419872161 GCF_019279795.1 Protopterus annectens
GTAATACAATTGTTGCACTAAGACAAAGAGAGAGGGAATGAAGGCAACAGTTAGAGGAGGACTGTTCACAGACAGGGAGTTGAATAACAACTACCCAGTCACCCCAAAGTTATATGTGTCAATTTAGAAAGTACGAAGGTGGGAGGAAGGTTGAACCGGGCAAAAATCAGACCACATGGATCTAGCATTATGGTAAGCACATAACTTTCATATCCAGTCATTGATTCAAGTCCAATTCAACACATGGGACAGATTCCCAAGCTATCTGGGAAGTATCAAGGAAGGGCATTCCTGAAGATGGTGGAACAAGAAGAAGAATGTGATCTAGACTGTACATCCAGTTTACAATGAAACACAAAGGAATGGACTGTAGACGAAGTTGCTGCAGCTACAATATCAACAATGGGGAACCTTCTATAAAAGGTTGTTAGAAGTAGATATTGCTCTAGATGAATGAGCTTTAGGTTTAGATTGTAGAGCCAAGTTTTTTTTGTTACAGACAAAGGAGATGCAATCTCACAGCCATCTTAAAAGTGTAACTTTTGTGACAGCTTTACCTAATTTTGGCTTTGAGAAGGCAATGAACAACTGATAAGATTTCCTGAATTGTTTTGTTCTATAAAGGTAGAACCTGGGTTGATGATGAACATCTAACACAAATAAAATTTATTTCCCTTTGTTTGAATATCTGAGAAAAAGTACTGGTAAGTTTGCTGACTTATTTAAATTTGTTCAGATGCCACTTTAAGGAGAAAAGATGAATTAATTCTCAAAGAAACTTTGTCCTTGTGGAAAACCAGATAGCGAGGTTTGCATGAAAGTGCATCTAATTCTGAAATTCACCTGGCTGACATAACTGCCACCAGAAAAAAATATTTCCAAGCCAAAAACTTTAGATCTACTGTGGCCACAGATTCAAAAGGGGGTTGAGTTAGAGCTTGAAGCATAATGGTAATGTCCCATGGTGCAGCTGGGTCTCTGATAAGAGGTCATAAAAGAAAAGTTCCAAAGAAAACTGTCTTGCTTTCTGGATGAACTTGTTCATTAGTGGTAAGGGGAGAAAAGCATACAGAATATCCGGAGGCCAACTGTAGACCACAGTATCACTTGGTGATTGACCCTGTGGAGGGATCAGGGCAAAGTAACTGCTGCATTTGCTGTTAATAGGAGACAAATAGGTCACAGCAAGGTTGGCCCCAGCAATGGAAAATCAAAGCTGCCACTGTTGGACTGAGGGACCACTTGTGAGGTGTCAGGGTAGTCCTAGTCATTCTGTCCCCTAGAACACTGAATGATCCCGAGATGTGCAGTGCTATCAGAAACTGGTGTAAAGACATCACCTACTGCCAAACTCTCATGTCCTCTCGCCACAATGGATAAGAATAGGTTCCTCCTGTTTGTTAATGTACTATACCCCACTGCCATACTGTTCATCTGTATGGAGATCACACCCTTGGGGAGAAGATCCTGGGATGTCTGCAATGCTAGAAGGACTACCCTCCTCTCCAAGATATTGTTGTTAAGATTGGCCTCTATTGGTAACCATGTACCTTGGACCATCCTCCTTTCATAATGCCCTCCCACCTAAAAGAGAGACGTCCATGGGTATTACAGCTATCTGGTAAGTCTGTGATGAACCAGCATCCCTCAGTTACTGAACAGGATATGTTATCCACCAGGCAATGTGTCGTCTGCAAATCTGAGAGAGTTTAATCTTTACATGTAATGGGTGAATGCTCTGAGACCACTCTACTGCTAGAGTCCAGTAGAGCAGTCTCAGGTGGTACCTGGCAAGTGGTAAGAACAATTGTGTACTCTTACCACAAATGTAGATGTGTGTGTGTATTTACTGTCGCAGTCCAAATTGATGGGATTTCCTGCCAAGGAAGCCCTGTGCTGAACCACTACCAGAGACTTTTCTCCTCCTCCTGAGCCCAACACAGACCCTGACCAACGTCAAGATGTCTGGATAAAAAGGGAGTCAGCTAGCACCATAACCTCAGTACTTTCTTGCTCCCCAACAGGCAGGAGCCCCCTAACTGGACTCGAAGGTCAACAGCCTAAGCTCAGAAACTCCAGAGTATGTACAGAGAAGGTGGGAACAACCTAGAACTAGACGGGAGAATGTACACCATAAACTCAAGGTGGAAGAGGGGAAAGAGGGAGGGACAGAATACTGTAACAGAGAATACACTCTAATGTCTACATTTATGGTAAGTGTACACAACTGTACTATGTTCTTCGTGTTTCACTGCTGAAGTCCTAACTGATGGAATGACTTCCAAAGCTGAAAGGAAGGTGGACGGAAAGTTAAAAGAGGAAAGGATGTTTTGCAAGATGGCAATGGCAAACTCCGCTCTGGACTTGGAGAAGGTTAGGAGGTGATAATGTTTGGTGAAGGTATGCACAGAGGACCAAGTAGCAGCTTCCAAAATGTCCTTAGAGGCCAACCCTTTCAGAAGGGCTGTAGAAGCAGCAGCAGACCTAGTGGAGTGAAACCTCACAGAGTCTGGTGGCTTCTTTCTATGATGGTTGTAGCAAAACAAGATACAGTGGGAGAGCCATCTGGAGATTCTTTAGAAATTGATCTCCCTTCAGAGCTACAGGCAAATGCCACAAAAAGCTGGTCAGACTTCCTAACGTTTTGTGTTCTGTCCAAGTAGTAGCACAGTTGCCTATACACATCCAGTGTATGGAGGATTCATTCCCCCTTCTTTTGAAGGTTAGGAAAGAAGGTATGCAAGTGGATGGTCTTGTTTAAGAAGATTTCTGTAACCACTTTAGGCATAAAAGAAGGGATGGTTGTAAGAGAGACCATCAGGGTGGAAAATAATGAAATATTCCACACACATAAGGGCCTGAAGCTCTGAAACCCTTCTACCTGAAGTAATGGCTAGCAGAAAGGCTGTTTTCCAGGTCAAGAATTTAATATCTGCATAGGCAGCAGGCAAGGAGGAAGGGTGACCTTCTTCAGAATGAAACAGAGACCCCACAGAGGAACAGAAGATTTTCTCGGGAGTCTAAAGTGAATAAACTCTCTCAGGAACTGCTTCAAGAGGGGGTGGGAGATGAGCAAAAATTGGTGAAGCATAGATTTTAATAGAGGATTAAGAAAGCCCTTTGTCAAAAAGCCCTTGCAAGTATGCAAGGATGAGAGACATCTAAGCTTGAAGAGGGCAAATGTCCCTTTTGCCTGCACCATACAGTGCATCTCTTCCATTTGGCAGAGTAAGATTTTCCTGTGCTAGGTCTCATGGCTTCTTTAAGAATGTCCAGGACCTGTTTGTCAAGAGGATTAAGGTATCACCCAAGCAGCTAATTTGCGACTGTTCAGATTTGGGTGTATGATGGTGCCCTTGTTCTGTGCTATTAGTTCCACTTGTTGGGGCAGTAACTGTGTTTTTTTTTTCCTGCTTAGAATGAGCATTAGAGGATACCAGTGGTGGCTTGGCCAATCTGAGGCTATTAGAATGACCTTTGGCCTTTCTTCCCCTATCTTCAGCAATATTCTGGGCAACACTGGTATTGGGGAGGCAGGCATAGAGGAAAAGGCTTGTCTGAGGAAAGTAGAAGGCATCTGTATTCCAGGCTGACCTTGTCTTGGACATGGAGTAGAACGTTTTCAAGTGTGATTTTTCTTCTGTAGCAAAATGGTCCACCTCTGGCACACCTCATTCTTAGGCAATGTGAGAAAAACTTCCAGATATATTTGCCACTCATGAAGGCCTGACAGACTCCTGCTTAGGTGATCAACCAGTTGATTTGTTTCTTTTGGTAGGTACTGAGCCATGAGGTGGAGGCCTAGGGATTTTGCAGTTTCTCAGGTGTCAATGACTAGGTGACAAAGAGGGTAAGTGTGAGCCCACCCTGCTTGTTTATGTACCACATAAAGTACAGTTTTGTACCTACCATAAATGTAGATGTCCGATAGACATGCAACTGCAGTCATAACATGTGGGTTGTCCTGCCTCAGGCAGCCCTCGGTCAGCCGGATTCCAAAGTCTGGGTCCGACGTCGGCTGATGTCGCATTTCTCTCCTACGTCAGAGCGGCTGGAGTACATAAGCATCAGCCAACGCCATTTTCTTCAGTGTTTCTTGCCCCAGATGCCAGGTGCCCTCCAAGGAAGGCTGTAATCAAATTGGAAGACAAAAACAGGATTCCAAACAAATACATGAGCAATAAAACAAATACACCATAACAGATATCCCCAGCTAAGAGTAAGGGGGATAGGAGTGGACCCTAGGCATAGAGGGGTATGGAGAGAGAACCGACTGCAGTTGCATGTCTATCGGACATCTACATTTATGGTAGGTACAACACTGTACTATGTCCTTCAAGAATGCAACTGCAGTCATAACATGTGGGTAGAATACCATAGCTTAGCTGGGGAGGAGGTATGCTCTAGGAAAGAGATGGAGTGGCAATCAAACCCTGCAGGACTGCCAAGCAAAGCCTGCTCTGGATCTGGAATATAGAGGGAGATTGTAGTGTTTGGAGAATGTATGCACGGAGCTCCATGTAGCAGCTTCTAGAATGTCCTTTGTAGGCACCCTCTTAAAAAGCTGTAGAGGTGGCTGTAGCTCTGGTGGAATGTGGTCTGACATAGGCTGGAACAGTCTTCCCATGAAAGGAATAACAGAATCTGATGCAATGTCCAATCCATTTAGAAATAGTCTGTTTTGAAATTGCTTTTCCTTGGACTGCAGGGCGTAAGCTACAAAAAGCTGTTCAGACTTCCTACTGGCCTTGGTTCTGTCCAGGTAGTATCGAAGTTGTCTATGAATGTCCAAGGTATGCAAAAGTCTTTCCCCCTTATTCTCAGGATTGGGGAAGAAAGCAGGCAGATGAATGGCTTGATTTAGAGAAACCCTAAATACCACCTTTGGCATAAAAGTAGGGTTGGTCCTTAATGAAACCCTGTCTCTGTGGAAAATAATAAAGGGTGGTATTGCCATTAGGGCCTGTAGCTCCGAAACTCTTCTTGCTGAGGTAATTGCCAACAGGAAAGCTGTTTTCCATGAGAGAAATTGCAAGTCAACTGAAGCTGCTGGCTCAAAAGGAGGTAGAGTCAGTTTTTCTAAGACAAAATTGAGGTCCCAGGCTGGCACTGGGGCCTTTCTTGGTGGCTTAATGTTCTTGATTCCCCTGAGGAATTGTCTTAGTAAGGGGTGAGAGAAAACAGGAGGATCAGTGTTGTATCTAGCTGAAATAGCAGATGCATGTATCTTTATTGAAGAATATGAGAGGCCGCTCTGTAACATATCTGCCAAATATTCCAAGATGAGTGGGATGTTCAGTAATGATGCATCATGTCCCTTGCTGGTATTCCAATTGCTGAATCTTTTCCACTTTGCTGAGTAAACCTTTCTGGTGGATGGTCGCCTCTGTTAGTATCCGCTGAACTTCCTTGGAGAGAGATAAGCTGAAGTTATTTATGGGATCTCCCAGGCTGTTAGCTGCAGTGTCTGAAGGTTTGGATGCAGTGTCTCGAAATTGTGTTGAGTCAAAAGTAGAGGCCACTGAGGGAGGGCCCACCTCCTGGTGTGACATATGCTCCGTAGTAGTGGGTACCAGTGTTGTCTTGGCCAATCCGGAGCTATTATGATTCCCTTGGGCTTCTCTGCTTTGATCTTTAGTAATACTGAGGTCATCAGTGGCAGAGGTGGGAATGCATAGATTGCTAGGGAGTTCCAGTTGAATGAAAGGGCATCTATATTCCAAGCCTTTGGATGGTATGTCCTTGTGCAAAATTTTGGTAGAAGATGATTGAGGTGAGAGGCAAATAGGTCCACTTCTGGCTTGCCCCATGTCGAAGTGAGTTGTCTGAAAGCCTTCAGATGTAACCTCCACTCGTGTGGATCTGTGAAATTCCTGCTTAGGCTGTCCGCCAACACGTTGTCTTTTCCTGGAACAAACTGGGATTGCAACTGGATGTTTAGACTCAGTGATTTCTCCCAAAGCTGCATTGTCAGTCTGCAAAGGGGGTAAGAGTGGGTGCCCCCCTGCTTGTTTATGTACCACATCACAGTGGTGTTGTCTGTCCGTATCATTAAATGGCCTTGCTGGAGTTGGTGTTGAAAAGCCTCGATAGCATGCATTACTGCCAGCATTTCCTTTTGGTTTATATGCAGATGTGTTTCCTTTGGAGACCATTGTCCTTGTATACACCTGCCTTCCATGTGCGCCCCCCATCCAAGGTCTGAGGTGTCTGTAGTCATGGTCTGTGTTATCTGTGGTTTTTTGAATGACCTACCTGTGTTTTCCTCGCTCACCGAGGCCCACCATAGGAATTGCTTTTGTAGGCATGGAATGATTGTCTCCATGTTGTTGCTGTGTTGAGACCAAATGCTTTTTAGGTACCATTGAAGCTTTCTCATGTGTAGTTTTGCTAATGGAACCAGTAGAATGCAGGATGCCATGTAACCCAGGGCCTGTAGGAATCTCCTTGCAGTCATCTGGGTGAGTTTTGCTAAACCTTTGAAGTATTGTGTTAACTTCTCTTGCTTGTCTTCTGTCAGGTAAGCCATCTGAGTGGCTGTGTCTAGTTTGGCTCCTAAGAAGATTATTTGCTGGGATGGCTGCAGTCTTGACTTTTGGAAGTTGACTGTGTATCCCAGAGCTTGAAGTAATCGTATGACATAATCCAGGTTTTTTGTCAACATCCATTTGTCATCCGCTTGTATGAGGCAGTCGTCCAGGTACGGGTAAATTTGTATACCCTGGAGCCTGCAATGAGCAATTACTGAAGCCAGGCATTATGTAAATACTCTGGGCGCAGTAGATAAGCCAAATGGCAATGCTGAGAATTGATAATGCTCTGGCCCTGCAAGAAATCTGAGGTATCTTCTGCAGCTGTGTCTGATGGGGACATGCAGGTATGCCTCCTTGAGGTCCAGAGTAATCAGCCACGACTCCTTGCCCAGCATGGGAAGGAGTTGCTGTAGAGTCAGCATTTTGAACTTTGGTACTATGAGAAAGGTGTTTAATGCGGACAAGTCCAGTATTGGTCTCCATTGAGATTCTTTTCTTGGAACAAGGAACAGTCTTGAGTAAAACCCCTGTTCTTGTTCTTGTTGTGGAACTCTTTCTATTGCTTTCATTCGAGTCAGCAGAGTGATTTGCTTGATAGCCTCTGCCCTTTGATGTTGTGGTAGATTTGGCATGCCTTGTTTTCTTGGTAAGGTATGAAAATGAAACCTGTACCCTTGGTCTATAATGTCCAAAATCCATTTGTCCTTTGTCAGTCTGTGCCAGTTTTCTGCAAACAGAGATAATTTCCAAGGGAGCTTCTAGTTGTTCCCTGGTAGGCGGTAGTAGAGGAAAGTCATTGAGTTTGTGGTTGTTGGGCAGGTGAAACCCCTGCGTCACTTCTTTGGTTTCCCGGCTGCCATTGTCGTCCCCTGTAAGGGCCTCTGTATTGGCCTCTTCCTCGGCCACGTCTGTTCTTACCCCTTTGAAACTTTTCTGGATTAGGAAAGGACCAGTTTTTGAAGGCCAATTCCTACTGAATCTGGGGTTGAACCTGGAGGAAATCTTTCACAGTCTGAACTGATTTTGCTTTTTCTTCGATGGTCTTTAACACATCCTTAGCATTTGCACCAAAAAGCTTGTTCTTTTCCAAAGGTGCATCCAGAAGTTTTGCTTTTACATGATCTGGTAGAGGTTGATCTTTTAACCAAGCATGTCTACGCATCACTGCCCCTGTCATAGCTGCCCTACATGAAGCTTCGAGTGCATCATATCCACACTGCAGGAAGTGATTGCTTACTTGCTGAGTGTTATGTACAGCTTCCCGCAAAGTCTTCCTGTCTAAAGGATCAGGAGCTAATGTTTTTTGTAAATCTTCTAAGAGATAATCCTGATATTGGAACATATGAAAAAGGCAATTTAAAGCTCTCATAGATAAGGTAGTGGATGTGTAAACCTTTTTACCCCATCTCTCTAATGACCTTGCTTCCCTGTTGGAGGGCAAAGGATTTTTTGAGGTGGAGGCTGAAACTCCTTTAGGCCCTTGTGAAATAGTTTCCAAATCAGCAGTATGGGCCCTGAATAAATGGGAATAAGTTTCTGGGACCCTGTAATACCTGTCTGACTTGGCTGGAGCAGGAGGAAGAGAATCAGGGGTAGCACTAGAATCAGAATACAAATCATCCAGAACATCAAGTACAGGAGGAATAGCTAAGGGCCTGTGCTGAGGCTTCTTAAGGAAAGTCCTAAGGTGTTTCCTAGAATCAGAATATTCCTGACCCTGCCACTTGAAATGTTCCCTCATGGTGTGCAGAACTTCCCCAAAAGAAATATCCTCAGGAGGGGAGGCCGAAGGTATGGAATCTTCTGCATCCGAGTCCTCATAGGTCTGGAAGAGCTCTTCCTGGCTATCAGAGTGGACAGAGCCCTCAGAGTCTTCATCTGAAGGAGAAGGGTCAGAGGGTTCAACCCGGGGCCTTTTATCAGGAGGAGGCTGGGATGCTCTCTCAGGATGGGCCTGTGAACCTCTGATTATGGAAATTAAATCCGCAGCCATGGACATAATTTGTGTCTCCGGAGTCGGCTGAGGTAAGGATTTGGAAGCAATATGCTTTGTTTTGCTGGCTGCCTTAGCCCTAGTGTAGGCCTTAATAGACATGGCCATAGGAGGCCTGGCAGCTCCACGTGCAGGAGTGACCTTGTCTACAGCAATGGTCTCGGGCATTTCCTCGGTTTCGGTATCCGGAGGAAAGTCTATAACTGGCGGAGTAATGTCTGGAATCGGAGTTGTCGGTAATGCGGTGTCTTCGGTTCGGAGCGGCGGAGAGACCGTCTCAGAGGGAACCGGAGCACTCGCGCTAGGTTTTGGAGTGGAGTCGGTGGTAGACGCGGGCCGAGGATGTTGGTCCCGGTCTTTACGCTTTTTGGGAGTTTGCGATGTCGGAAGATCCGACGGCATGGTGTAAGCAAATTTATCGCCGAAAAAATCTTCAGCGAACTCCGCCCGGCACCTGAGAGTGCGCTTGTTGAAGCGAGCACAGGCTACACAGGCCGAGACGTCGTGGTCTGGGCCCAGGCAAGGGAGGCAGTAAGAGTGGAAATCCTTATGAGGTATTTGTTTACCACATAAAAGCCAATTGTTAACTTTTTCAGTAATTTCTGACATCGGCTGAGACAAGAAAAGGTCCCCAACGGGGTACTTAGCTTTTTTGATGACTTCGGTATCGTATCATAGAATACAGGAGCTGACCGACCGGCACTTGCGAACTGCTTCTGCTTCGGGCACCGCACGGCAAGAAAGACTGAAGAAAATGGCGTCGGCTGATGCTTATGTACTCCAGCCGCTCTGACGTAGGAAAGAAATGCAACATCAGCCGACGTTGGACCCAGACTTTGGAATCCAGCCGACCGAGGGCTGCCTGAGGCAGGACAACCCACATGTTATGACTGCAGTTGCATTCTTGAAGAACATCCATGGTATTGTCTGTCATTAATGGAAGTACTCCTGGCTTCCATTGATCTTTGAAGGAAATCAGACCTTTCTGGACTGCCGTCATTTCTTTTAGGCTGTCGTGTATTTTCTTGAAGTGGGAGTCCCATCTGCCCTGAGTCTGTAAGTTATTATAGTGTGCTTCCCAGGCTATTTCTGAGGCATCTGTAGTCAGAGTCTGGTCCCGAGATCGAATCCTGAATGGAAGGCCTGGGTTGGGGGAGCAGTTTCTGGTCCACCAGGCAAATTCTTTCCTGAGACAAGGAGAAGTTTCACCCTGAGACTGATGGGTTGAAAATGTTGGCAACACATATTTCCGTGGTACCACTGTAGCATCCTCATACGGAATCTGGCCAGGGGGATCATGAGGATGCAATAGGCCATGTAACCCAAAGCTCTGAGGAACTCTCTGGTCATGAGGTAGTTCCTGAGAAGGAGCTTTTGGAAGTACAGAGTTAGAAGGGTAACCTTGTCCAAAGGAAGGAGCCCAGCAAAGTCCCCACGAACACAATTCTGTTTGTAGGGCTAGTCTGAGACTTTTGGCTGTCAATGGTGAACCCAAGAGAAGCCAGGATCTCTTGAGTGCAAAACAGGTCTGCTTTGAGTTCTTCTAGATCTGTTGCTTGAATGAGGCAGTCATCTATGTAGGGGTAAATGAAAAAATTACATGGAGCTGCTTACTGCTTGATGTGATGGATTTGAAGTGTTCTTAAGACACTCAGTCTTGCTGGCTGGATTCTGCTAAAATTCAAAGTCTGGTTATATTTGCATTCACAGTCTGTTGCATACAGAAACTTGCAGAATATACACCGATGAGAGAATATACTTTGCAGCATCAACTTTAGAGAGCAGTAACAAATAACTTTTTATAATAAACCAAACGGAACCACGTTGCAGCTTAAAAGTACTGTTCCAACTTTACTTCTCATATAGTACAGATGATGTGAGAGATATAACATTTACCTTAGGACTTGTGTCCCTACCATACCTCTAACATAACTGGATTTATACAGCTCTTTATATACAGTTTTAGTCCTGTAGAAACAATACTAAGCTTCCTTGTTTAACAATGTCTTGTAAGAGACCAGCTTTTCTGACAGTGTGAATATCCTGTAACAGTGTCCTGATGTCCATGTAGAAAAACATATTTTTGAGGAAACACATTGTTCTGTATTCTATTTGGATCTGTGTATATGAACATATGTTCTTGTGCCAATGCTGATAAGCATATCCTGTTTTTTATGCAGAAAAACATTTTTGAGAAAACACATCGTCAGAGATCAGCTTTTCTGACAGTGTGAACATCCTGTATTTTATTTGGATCTTTGTATAAAAACATCTGTTCTTGTGCCATATCCTGTTTTTCCATGCAGAAAAACATATTTTTGAGAAAACACATTGTCACAGTGTCATAAACATATCCTGTTGTTTTAGGAAACATATTGTGTCCATCCTGTTATTTTAGGAAACATATTGTGTCCATATTTTATATATGCAGAAAAGCATGTCAGTGTTCTTTAAAAGCAGATTTTGCATTTTTGCTCTTGCATACATCCTGTTTCTGAGTCTGTAAGGGAAAAATGTCCATTCAGCAGATTCCTTTTCCAAGCCATGGTAATTTAGTATGGATGCTGATTACATATTACTAAACTCTATTTCTACATTTAAGCAAGCTTTATCTTATACATTTATGTTGCATAATTGCAGCAAAATTACTTTCAACCTTAGTATATTGTTGAGCACACTAACAATTCCATCTTTTTTATTTTAAACTAGAGAAATAAATTCAGCATTATTTGGTAATACTTTTTCATTATGACAATTAACAGTAACTTGACTAGCTTTTGCTAAGCAGACTTTAATACATGTAAATAATATGCAACCAAGCATTACAATAACAATAAAAGAAATTAAAAATACAGTGATTTTTCCTGTCCATCCTGTAAATAGATTACTAAACCATTCACTCCAGTCATCATTCCAGTTTTTTCTAGTATGTTGAGACACTTGTGCAATCACTTCTAAATGTGCTTTTACAGATTCTGTTTTGTCTGGAATAAATGTACAACATTGTTCTCCTATTAAAGCACATGTACCCCCTTGTGATGCTAATATGTAATCTAATGCCATTCGATTTTGCAAAACCATAGTTCGTATTGCTGTTATTTCGACAGTAATGTCAAGGACTGCATTGAAAGTGGCATTTGCCAATACCTCAACTAGTTTAGATAGTTTTCTCAGTTCCCAGATGGCTTTTGCAGCCCCGTACCAAGGGAAAATACCTGCTCCAGAGATTACATCATCTCCTAAATCCATATCTTTTAATTTAATATAATCAAGATTTTGATGATATATACGTGATGTATCTAAGGTGTCTACTGGATTTTCTGGACTTTCAATTACAGGTAATATATCCCTTTTCTTTTTTGTATTCCTAATGTTTCCTTTTGGTAACTCTTTTACATGATGCATTGCTGGTACCACTAATCCTATATAACAAGTGCCATCCCATCCCTTTGGTAACCATTTATAAGCATATTTACCACAGATGTAATATAGAGCAACACTGCTATTTACCAGACTGCCATTTACTTGCCCCATAGTAGGAGTTTTATCATGTACAACTGTAAAGTTTTTATCTGTTTTACTTCTCCAACATGTAATATTAGTTTTACAGTCATTTTTGTCATTTTGTGAAAAATGAAATACTGCTGTGTCACTTAATATTAACTGACCCTTAATTGGTATTAAAATAGGAAAACCATGAGAAAATACTCCACGTACTGGTATGTGGTTGTGAAAATTTATCATTTCAATTGTTTGAATACAATTGCTATTACCCACTGGAACAGTTCCATTTTGTTGAAAACATGTGATCCCCTGTACTATAGCAGATAACTGTACTTCTTGCTTTACGTAATTGTACATTTATAACTTGATCTCCTGTTTCATTTATTAACCCTCTCCAACTGCTAAGAGAATTTAGTGGAATAGGTATTAGAGGCATTACCCCTGTTATTTTTGGTATTAAACTACATACCCAACAATTAGAAACATTCATGCTTTTTGCATACCAACATTGTCTTGCTAAAAGTGTTAAAAGATGGTGACCAGTCTTGTTCATTTTTCCACATTTCTTTACTCTCTCTCATGTAACTTTACAGTTTGATTAACAGGTTGTAAGTATAATTTAATACTAATACTAAGCAATACAATAATAGTTAGTATAACAGCTATTATCAATTTAAAAAAACATCCTTTAAATAGAAATTCCATTGTTGAATCATTTTGCCTTTGGTCATCCGAAACTGGATTTCCAAAAGGATGCACTTTAAACCATGTCAATTTCATTAGGGTTTTCTCTGTTGGAAACCTACAAAAGAATACATTTAATCAGATTTACATTGTTCACTATTTTTTATCATTCTTAGTTGATCTTTATGTACCAACATTGTTCTGTTTTTCTTTTTTCCTTTGATTTTGTACACTAATGGTCCAATTTGTTCCACTACTTCAAAAGGGCCTTGCCAATTGCTAGCCAATGGTCCTTCCATTTGGAATGTTTTTACCAATACTTTGGTTCCACAGGGAAGGTTTTCTTCAGCTGGTATTATTGGGACCTTTTTCCATAGATGGAACGCTTGCTCCCTTGCATTATAGTCACATATACTAGTAAGTTGTTTTAGCCATTCCTGATGTTTGCTAATTTCTAGCATGGGCCTACCATTAGGTAAATCTGGATCAAATGGTAATTGCATGGGCATTTTGCGGCCTGTCATTATTTCATATGGGGAAATACCTGTTTTGCTGTTTGGTGTTGCTCGAATACCCATTAAAATACCAGGCAGATGATGTACCCATGTATTGCCCTTTTCCAAGCATGCCTTTTTTAGACGTTCTTTTAACATCCGATTCATACATTCTACAATGCCATTAGATTGTGGATGGTATGGTACATGAAACCTTTGCTGTATGCCTAACAAATTACACATTTGTTTAATGAGATCACTAACAAACTGTGGGCCATTGTCTGACTATGACCCGTGGCCATCCCCAATGACAGAAAATATTTTTCCATAAGGCTTCTGCTGTTGCCTTTGCTGTCATGGTTTTGGTAGGAATTGCTTCTACCCATTTTGAAAAAACGCCCACTACTACTAGTAGATATCTGTAACCTCCCTTTGTTGTT
The DNA here is from genome assembly GCF_019279795.1 of Protopterus annectens. Classification (NCBI taxonomy): domain Eukaryota; kingdom Metazoa; phylum Chordata; order Ceratodontiformes; family Protopteridae; genus Protopterus; species Protopterus annectens. The sequence continues at coordinate 419,738,310 of NC_056729.1, forward strand.
GGTAATGGACCTGCATAATCTATTTGAACTGCATACCATGGCCCATCCGCTGGCTGTACTCGATGTAACTGAGGCCTTTTGCTTTTAGCATTTACCTGAAGACAGATTAAACATTCTTCTATAATCAGTTTGCAGACCTTTTTTAAATTTGGGTTCCAATACTTTTCTTTTACAACTGCCCATAACTTATCAGTTCCTATATGGCCCAGTATTTGGTGATTTAACTTGACCAACTGGCGTGCCAACTGAAATGGTACATATGGCAACTGTAACCCTTTGGAGGTCGTGTTTGCATAGTACTCCTTTGGTGGTATACCTGCCAATCTGCACTGATTGGTTTCTTCTTTTAAGCCCTGTTGTTTTTGTATATTTACAAGGTCTTTCTCTATTGACTCTTTATCTAGCTCTTTTAAGACACTAACTTCTACATTGGCATACTCATATTCTGGAAGTTCTTTTCCATTTTGTGCTGCTTGTTTGGCCAAGGTATCAGCTAACACATTTAATCTGCAAGTTTCACTGGTTGGCTTTTGATGTGCTTTTACTTTTAAGATGCTATACTGTCCTTGTTGTTTTGACATTGTTATAACTTTATATATGTCTTTTAATACTTCAGCATGCCGTAATGGTTTACCTACACTATCCACAAATCCTCGTCTTACCCAGGTTTCCATATGTAGTCTTAAAGAATTTACTACATAAGCACTATCTGAAAAAATGTTAATAGGATTGTAATACTTTAGCACATACAATACTGCCTCCAGTTCAGCTCTTTGAGCTGACATATGCCCTGGTAACTTGATTAGTTCAGGAGAACCCAATTGTGGATTCTCTGGAACTATGGCAAATCCTGTCCAGTATCTGCCTTGGTCCCAATATCGTGCTCCATCCACAAAGATGGATGGCTTAAAGTGAACAAAATCAGATGCCAAAAATTGCACCTCAGGTGACATTATCTTTTCTAAACAGTTATGCTGTTTTCCTTCATATCCCATATGGTTTGACAAATGGTATTTATCCCCTGTCTGTATATTAACAGTTTTCATTCCAAAAAGTGCTATCCATTTTGCAAAGACTGCCTGACTAATACCATCTGTAATTTTATTCATTTCAAAACTGTCTATCAAAGCTTTTACAGCTTGATGTGGTGTTTGTACTATAATGCTGGAAAATACGGTCAAATATTCAGTTTGTTTAATACCCCAGTAAATGGCTAATAACTGCTGTATACATGGATGGTAACCCAATTCCACTGGAGTCATCTTTCTGCTAAAGAAAGTGACTGGGCGTAATGTTTTTTTCCATTCTGTTGTCACTACCATGTGGCCATTCCTGTAGTAGTACCACAGACAGTGTTTTTTTTCCTGCTGCTGCTTGTAACACAAATGGTAACCTTGGAGTGGGCGCTATTAGTTCTGTAGCTTGTGCTAGTTTTATTTTTATCTGTGAAAATGCCTCCTCTTCATGAGATCCCCACTCTAAAAAGGTGGAGTTCTTTTGTTCATGTAACATTTTGTATAGGGGAGCAGCCACGGCTGCATAGTCCTCTATAAATTCACTATTGTAATTCATGATTCCCATGAATTTATGTAAGTCTGCTATAGTCAGTGGCTTTTCCATTTGTAAAATGCCTTGTACACGTACAGGGCAAGGAGATCTTCCTGTTGGTTTTATAATAGTACCTAGAAACTTAACTTTTTGTGTCATAAACTGAATTTTTTCACTTTTAACCTTAAACCCTGCTTGCTGTAGAGTATGAAAAACTCTCTTAAGAAGCCGTACATGCTCCTCTACTGTTTCTGACTGAATTAAAATATCATCAATGTAATGTATTACTGAATCATCCTTTTCCAAATGTTGTAGAATGGATCCTACTGTCTGATGAAAAATAACTGGACTGTTTTGAAACCCTTGTGGTAACCTTGTCATAACATATTGCTGGTTTTAAATGTAAAGGCAAATCTTGGCCAATCTTTTTCTTGAGTGGCACTGCAAAAAGCCATTTGCTAAATCTATTACTGTAAACCACTTACTTTGTGGCTTAATATGTGCAGCCAACTCTGGGACTCCTGGAATCAAGTGTGCTCTAGGAGTGGTATATTGATTAACCTTTCAGAATCAATAACAAGACGATAACTACCATCTTTTTCTTAACTGGCCAGATTGGTGAATTTGTAGGACTGTTGCCTTTTGTATAATCCCTTCTCTTTCCCATTCTGCAATACATTTTTCCATATGTTCTTCTGCTTCCTAGAATAGGATATTGTTTTTGAAAAGGTGGTATATAGTCCTGATCACTTCCTATTCCTACTGGGCTTTCTAGTTTCCCACAATCACTGGGACCCTTGGACCATAGATTTGGGAATTGCTGTTGTAAATGCTTCCATACATCCTCACTGTCTGTATTTATATAGCCTGTAGGTTTTTCAGGTTTGTCAGGTAGAGATTGCATAGCAACCTGTATTTTGCTCTTCCTCTCTTTGTTGTTTGTCTCCCATCCACAGAATTTCATTAGGTAAATCAATTACTATGCCTAAAGGTCCTAGAATGTCCATACCAATAATGGTATTTGTGCAAGATGGATGCATTAAAATGCACCCTTCCATATTTGTCCCTCTTGACTAAACTTTATGTCCACATTTTGGCTACTCACTGCATAGCATCCTGTGCCATTAAATGCTGAAATGCAAACCTTTTTTATAGGATTTACTGGTAACTGTCTGTTTGTGACAGATACTGCTGCTCCTGTGTCTATTAAGACATTTTTCCACAGTGACCCCTCTACCCAAATATCAATCAGTGGTCGTCCATCTCGACCCTTTTTAAAGGTAGTCAGGAAAGATACCAGAGTAGGGGGGGCACATCCCTATTGTAAGGAAATCCACTCATCCTCTCCTTTATCAAATGCAATATGACACACCTCATGTTTTTGTTTGTCATCTTCTTCTGTGTCTGAATGATCTACATATTTAGGTTTTTCAATCTCTTTTTTAACTGTTGCCTAGCTATTCCTTCTGCCTGTTCTATCAAATGTTTCGGATTTACAGGTGAAACTGTTTGAAAATCTACCGGGCATACTTTCCCTTTTCCTGTATATTGATGGCTCTTATAGCTGTTTTTACTAATATTGTAAGGTTTTTGTACATGATCCTGCTTTTCTGACTTTTCTTGTAAATTTGTTTGCTCTCTTTTGGAAACACTCCTGTTCTTCCTTCTTTTGCCAGGCTTTGTAATGATCACAATTTTGCTTAACGTGTCCTATTTTTTTTTACAAAAGAAGCATGTTGGTGCTTTTTGCTCATTACCTGTGCTTGATCCTGGTACTACAAGCATAGAGGCAGGAGCTGGTGGTGCTGACACAGCTCTTTCTGCTGGTGGTTGGTCACACCATCTTTGCCTTCCCCTGTTTTTGACTTCACCAATTACTTCAAATGGCTCACTATTATCTTCACATGCAAAGATATGGTGTGAGTATAAAGTCCCATCATCGGCCATAGTCCGTCCCCTCATTAGTTTTTGTACCAAATCAGTGAGGGTATCAGAATTTTCTTCGTAGATACATTTAATATCCCCTGGAACCCCTTTGACTTGTTCTAAGAAGCAATGTATTAACTGTTTTTGTATGTCTCTTTTTCTCATGTCTCTGTCTGTTTTTTGTACATGATTTGAAATGCAAGTCTAAAATGATCACTTTGTTCCATTAATTTATCTGTGATAGTAATTTTAAAATTATCTAATAATTTGTCTGTGAGAGGCTGCCCTTGTGTAAATGCCATTAAAACAGCTGTCATACGTCCTACTTTAGTGTTCAACTGATAATCATCTTGCTTTAATTGTAAGAAAGTTTTAAAACATTTGGGAATAAAAATCCAGAAACATCTAAGTAATGCATCTGTCCATATATCAGATCCTGCTGTATATGCCACCAATTCTTCAAATGTAAGCATGTTATAAAATATGCCTTTATCATTCCACTGTGGTAAACTCTGTAATAATCTAGACCGTGTATATAAATCTGTAGTGGTTCCCTTGGACTGGTTTTGTGTTTTTTAACTCTTCTTTAAGCTGGGATATCAAAATAGTATTTTGGAGGTTAGTCTCTTAATTCATCTAATTCTTCTTCCTTTTCCTTCAGATGCTGTTTAAGGTCTGTCATTTCTACCTGTAAGTGTTTAAGGGATATATGATACCTGTTATTGGATTCCTCTGTTGACTGCAGAGCTCCTATGCACTTTTGACAGAGATCTTGGATGTCAGTTTTGAACATTTTAAATTCATTTTGTTTCTCTTTTAAAAACTTTAAATTAAAGTCTTCTGTCAATGTATCATAAGCTTTGTTTCTGTCCTCATCTGTATGTGTAGCCATGGCATCATTCCATGCTTGTACATAATTTTTAAAGGGAGTTACAAGATCTACAGGGGACTCTGTCAATAACAGATTTGATTGCTGTTGTAATTCAGAAATTAATGTACTGACAGGACATAACTGCTTTACATCTGGATATAATGAAAACTGTGTATCCTTAATTAATTCTTTATCATGAACAGATCTGTCTGCACAGTCTAGTTTTTTAGCAATATCATGCAATACTTGTTTATGGCATATTACACAAAATGCAGTTTCCTTTGAATCACACAATAAACATTTACTATGATATACTTCATTTTTTGTTGCAAATACCAATCAAATGTTACAATCCACTTACATAATGCTGGTATGTCAACTTGCCCTAACAAGGTTTTACACTTACTAATGTGTTGTGTATACCAACATTGCAATTTACTCCATATTTTATCTGGTTGTTCTGCTACATTAAGAGTAAAACTTGGCTTACATTTGCTAGAATTCTGCCTGATAGCATCCATACTAAAAAAAAAATGTGATGTAGAAAAAACGTCTTACCAGTGAGCAAGAAAACAGGTGATCAGGCTGTTGTTGCAGATGGCTGGAAATTTTTCAAAGTCACTTGAGAAGCTGGGAAAGCACAACAGGCAGCGGACTGCTGTGCTAGTGGATATTCCCCTTTTCTTAGCGAAATTATGGCACTGCGACTGGAACTTCAGTCTCACTCCGGATGTAGACGTCTAAAAAACTGTACTACTGCAAGCTGCATAAACTGGAATACTTCTGTTCAGAATTGACACATACGTACAAATGTTAGTTACTGCAATTTAACTGAAGTGACCCTCTGCAGGGCTTACCATCACTCCTCCTGTGTTTGAATGCAGATTGTAGGTTCAAATGCAGGCTAGCTTGCCACTGAAAAAATTACATGGAGCTGCTTACTGCTTGGTGTGATGGATTTGAAGTGTTCTTAAGACACTCAGTCTTGCTGGCTGGATTCTGCTAAAATTCAAAGTCTGGTTATATTTGCATTCACAGTCTGTTGCATACAGAAACTTGCAGAATATACACTGATGAGAGAATATACTTTGCAGCATCAACTTTAGAGAGCAGTAACAAATAACTTTTTATAATAAACCAAACGGAACCACGTTGCAGCTTAAAAGTACTGTTCCAACTTTACTTCTCATATAGTACAGATGATGTGAGAGATATAAAATTTACCTTAGGACTTGTGTCCCTACCATACCTCGAACATAACTGGATTTATACAGCTCTTTATATACAGTTTTAGTCCTGTAGAAACAATACTAAGCTTCCTTGTTTAACAATGTCTTGTAAGAGACCAGCTTTTCTGACAGTGTGAATATCCTGTAACAGTGTCCTGATGTCCATGTAGAAAAACATATTTTTGAGGAAACACATTGCTCTGTATTCTATTTGGATCTGTGTATATGAACATATGTTCTTGTGCCAATGCTGATAAGCATATCCTGTTTTTTATGCAGAAAAACATATTTTTGAGAAAACACATTGTCAGAGATCAGCTTTTCTGACAGTGTGAACATCCTGTATTTTATTTGGATCTTTGTATAAAAACAATCTGTTCTTGTGCCATATCCTGTTTTTCCATGCAGAAAAACATATTTTTGAGAAAACACATTGTCACAGTGTCAAACATATCCTGTTGTTTTAGGAAACATATTGTGTCCATCCTGTTATTTTAGGAAACATATTGTGTCCATCTTTTATATATGCAGAAAAGCATGTCAGTGTTCTTTAAAAGCAGATTTTGCATTTTTGCTCTTGCATACATCCTGTTTCTGAGTCTGTAAGGGAAAAATGTCCATTCAGCAGATTCCTTTTCCAAGCCATGGTAATTTAGTATGGATGCTGATTACATATTACTAAACTCTATTTCTACATTTAAGCAAGCTTTATCTTATACATTATTTATGTTGCATAATTGCAGCAAAATTACTTTCAACCTTAGTATATTGTTGAGCACACTAACAGTAAATCTGAATGTCCTTTGACCTGCAGAAGATTATCACCGGGGCTAGGCAATTTGTGAAAATCCTAGGTGCAGTAGACAAGCCAAAGGGCAGAGTACAAAAATGATAATGACTCACACCAGCTTTGAAGCATAAGAACTTTATGAGATTTTTCTATGAGAATATGGAGCTATGTGTTCTTTAGATCTAAAGTTACCATGTAAGCATTGGGAGAAATCATGGTCAGCAGAGACTTAGCATTTACAGTTTGGTACCTGCAAAAAAATCTGTTGAGCCTGGACAGGTCCATAAAATGCCTCTGGGTATCTTCCATTCCGAGGAAAAGAAAATGCCTTGACTACAATCCCTTTCCTCGTAATGTGCTGGGAGCACAGGAGTTATATTTGCTTTAAGGCCTCTGTTTGGTGATTTGGAGGAACATTTGGAAAACCTGATCGAATCAGAGGTTATTTGAACTGAAGTTTGTACCCCATTCTTATGATTTTTAGTACCCATTGATCCATGGTGATGAGAGTCCAGTTGTTTTAGAAGAGGGACAGCCACCTTCCTAGAATGAAGGCATGGAGTTGAAGGGAGGGGGAAGGGAGCATTATGGAAGAGTCATGACTGCTACCTGCTGGATCCCTATTAATGGGATCCCAAAGGTCTATCAGAATCTGTTTGTCACTGTCTTGATCGCTGGTGCTGCCTTTGACTCATTTCCCTTCGAGGTCTCCTATGTCTAGGTTTAGACTAGGAGGACAGAAAGGACCAGTGTTTCATAGGGTAACTGTGGCTAAAGTGGGGAGGTTGAACCTGAAGGAAGTCCTTGACCATTTGCATGGACTTGGCCTTATACTCCACATCTTAAGCATGACTTAAGCATTAGGGCCAGAAAGGAAATCTTTGTCCAAAGGACCATCCAAGAAACTGGACTTCACATGCTTGGGGAAAAGACTGTTCCCTCAGCCAGGCATGTCTTTGAATGACAGATCCTGTAGCTACTGCCCTGCTGGAAGTTTCCAGAGCATCACAGCTGCAGTGCAAGGAGTATTTAGCTACTTGAGAGCAAGAATTGCATAAGCCTTATTTTCAGTCCCCACCAATTTTGATCCATCTTGTCTAAAATGGTTTCCTGATACTTTACCATATTAAACTGGCAATTTAAAGCCCTCATGACCAGAGTAGCAGAGGTGAAGACTTTCTTTCCAAACCTGGCCAAGGCTCTGCTTTCACTGTCAGTTGGCAGGGATTTTTTGGAAGTGCTAGCTTTAGCTCCTTTAATACCCTGAGCCACTACTACTGGGTCTGCTTCAAGGTTCTTGAAAAGGTGTCTGTGGCAATCCAAAACTCTGAAGAATCTACCAGGTTTCTGAGGGGCAGGGTGGAGGTAATCTGTGTATTAGGGAATCCAGCAAGACATCATCCACTACTTCTAAAGCTGAAGGAATGGCAAGAAGTTTATGCTCATGGAAGAAGTTTATGCTCATGGAGTTTTAGAAATTCTCTAACCCTCTTCTTAGATTGTGGACAGTCCTGTGCTTCCCATTTAAAATGTTCCCTCAGGGTATGAAGGGTTTCCCCAAAAGAAATTTCCTCAGGAGGGGAAGCTGAGGCAAGGTTCGCATCAGAATCTCAATCTCCATAGAAGACAATGGATAAACCTTCCTCAAAGGTGGACCCATCATTATCGTCCTCAGAGTCAAAGGCATCTGAAGACTCCTGGGAGGGATATCTCTTTTACTTTTACCAGGAGAAGATTCAGGGGCAGAACCTGAGAGTGAAAGGCATCTGGATCTGACAGGTGATCAAATCCTCAGCCAACCTAACCAGATCCTGCTGATAGGCCCTGAGATTGGGAGTTATAGCCGTTAGGCCTTTGCAGGATGCAGTCTTATGTGAGGCTGTGGGCTTGGACCAAAGGGTGTTGTCTGTGCTAGGGCCAGGATGAAGGCAGACATATAAATCCCTGGATGGGGAAACAAGGTGATCTCCTGATTATGAGAGACTCTGGACACCCTTTTAACAGTTTGAGAGCGGTCGTCAAAAGCAGGAACCTGCAAAGCAGCCTCAGACCCAACTGGCAAATTAAGTCCTATGGCATGTGTAGATGTAGAGAGACCCAGCCTAGGGAGATCAGCCTTGGCACGAGCAATGGATGGCATTTTACATGATGGCCCTGGTGACTCGCTAAAGTGCTTAGCTAAAATCTCACTCCTATACTTGATCATTCTATTGTCAAAAACAAGCACAGAACTGACCGTTAGGAATGTTCTGTTCTGGGCCTAAACAAGTAACATAAAAAGAGTGAAAGTTCCAGTGTGGTCTGCTTGCCACAGCAGACACAATAATTAACTTTCTCTGGCATTATTCATGAAATAAGAAAGGTTCTCCAATGGGTTACTTCACTTTAGAAGTCTTCTTTCTCTGGTGCAGACCAACCGACACACTGACTAGCCCTCTAGTTTGGGCTCCGATGACAAGAAAGAACTGGGGTTATCGCATCGGCTAACTCCCTTTATACCTAGACATCTTGATGTTGGTCAAAGCATTCACCAGCTTCAGAAGGAGAAAATTTTTTGGTAGTCAGGCTGACCAAGGGCTTCCACAGCAGGAAATCCCATTAGTTAGGACTGCAATAGTGAAACACAAAGAGCATCCATCAGTATCGTGGGAGCCATTAAGCCTATGAGACATGAGCTCAACCTCATTGGAGGCGAGGGATGATGAAGCATTCACACGGCAGCTAGAAGTAATAATAAAACTCTGGTATGGGGAAGATTGTCAATCTTGTAGTCTGGTACTGAGATGGCATTCTATAAATTCTGGTTGTTGGATTGGTGTCAGACAACACTTGGGGTGATTTACTGTTATCCCTAAATCCAGTAACAACTGCAGCGCAGATCCAGATGTTGCAGAAGATGCTTGGAGGTAGCAGTTAAGAGCCAATCATCGAGGTAGAGGAAACACTTGGATCCCTAGCACTCAAAGCACTCTGTCACTACCGCCATTATCTTGGTGAATACCCTAGGGCTATGATGAGGCCAAAAGGCAGGGCTCAGAACTGATGGTGATTGGCTCCCAGATGGAAATGGAGGAATCTCCTGGAGTGTTTCTCTATCTTCACAAGACAGTAAGCATCTTGGAGATCTGAGCATATCCACTCATCTTTCCTCAGCAAAGGTAATATGGACTGAATTGTGACCATCCAAGAATTTCATCTGTTTCACAAAATGATTGAGGTGACAGAGTCCCAAAATGGGTCTGAGGTCCCCCATCTACTTTGGCACTAAAAAGAACCTTGAATGGACTCCAGATTCTTACCAGTCTTGGGAGACTGGATGGATGATTCGTTTTTTCCTAGCAGTTTTGAAATTTCTATTCCTGCTGGTTCCCACTGACTAGAAGAAACATCGTAAACATTCCTCTTTTTCTGAGGAGGAACAGAAAAAGGAATAATATAGCCTCTAGATATTATCTTTAGAACGCATGAATCTGTGGTTGCATTTTGCCAAATTTGTGGATGTCTCCAGAGTGCAGCAGTCAGGTAACCATTCAAGAGTGGTGATAGGGCTTACTGGAAAAAGGACATGGAAGCCCTGGTTATGTGGTCTGCTTCTACCCTCAGAGTAATGTCCATTTGAGCTACCTCCACCTCTGCCACAAGGAGGTCTATAAACAGGAAAATCATAAGAGCTCTGTGATTTTCGGAACCACATATTTTTCTCCATCCTCTTATTTCTAGAGAAGGATCTTTGTAGAGTGGAAAAACATTCCCACTGCAGAGAAAGTCTCGCCGTCTTGCTGGCTCCTGGTATGTGTGTCTTTAACACTGGGTCCAAAGGTGAGGACCCATCAGATGGGTATTTACGAAGGATGTCTTAAACCTTCTACGAAGCCACAAAGGTGCATCAAGGCATGACAGCGGATGGTGTTGCCGGTGCTTGCCGCCCTGCCCATGCCATCAGCTATGCTGGAAAGTACTCGCATGGCTACGTTGGAGGTTGCTATAGCGTTGATAGCTGGCAGTCAACCATCTTCTGAACATTTGCAAGCAAGATACTCGAGAGAGATTTGCAGAGTTCTTTATCAAATCTCTTTGGAACTTAACAACATGAGCCAAATAATTCAGCAACCTGAGAGCAAAAGTCATGAGGCATAAGTCTGTTTCCCAATCCTGTCAATCACCCTAAACTCCCTGTTAGAATGAACAGAGGAACTTTTCAGATAATTCCTTTCTTGTGGCCGGCGCTACCACCACACCATCCACTGGAGATCTTTGCTTCAATGTTTTCTGTCTCTTGGAGTTGCTAATATCCTGTGTGCTTTCTTGATATGGGTGCCACCACATCAGGGTCCTTCCATGCCTGCAGAGCCATAAGACTGATGATGGGGTCGACAGGTGGTACTACTCAGGACAATGTTGGGCCAGAATCCAAAACCTCCAAGAACATTGACTCATTAAGTGAGGGATCCTGGGTAGACCATTCATCTCTCTGCTTCATCAATTCAAGGATATCATGGAAGGTGACATCTTCAGAAAGGGAGTAGGGAGACCCCTCATCTTTATCCAAATCAGTGTTTTCTATGAAAGACTATAGAGATGAATCTATGTGCTTCCACTTGCACATCTGTTTCTTGTCAACTGTTTCTGGTGGGAGAGCAGAAGGTTCAGAATCAGACTGGGGATTAACATAGCATAAAATTTCAGAAGCTCATAGTTCTAACTGTCTCCATCTGACAGGAAGATGGGAACAAGAGGCAGAATCCTGCGGGAATTTGGGTGGAGTTGAACTGGATGGACAGGCCTTCTCCTTAGGCATAGCTGTGGCCTTATGAAAAGACTCAAAGGCCAAAGCGGAAATTGGCTCCAAGCACCTACCCTGTCCAAGGGCAAAGGAGATTTCTCAACACTGATGTGTCTCAACAGTGAAGCTGATCTTAGACCACAGCTATCGAGAGCGGAGGCTCCAAGAGGTAGGGGTGACTCCGACAACATTGGTATTGACTCATCCCCTTGAACCCCGATAACAAAGCTTCATCTTCAAGTCTATCTTTGATCCAATTGCATCAGTGTTGAGTGAGATAGGGATGCTGTCAGGGTTGAAGTAACCAAGACTGTCAACTCCGACGAAGTCAACTCGGTGCAGGACAGAACCTGAGTGACCAGTAACAGAGAAATAAGAGGAGGGTAGGTTGGACCAATACTCAGAACATTCCCTGCAGACAGTACCGAGAAACCCCCAAGTTGTATCTGAACCTTGAGAAACTTCATCACATTGTCGACATCTTGCTCAGTAATACTTTGGGGTGACCATGAAGAAGAGCCCACTGAGGATGGTCTAGAATATCGCTTTTCTTAGAGAATTGAGGAATGGAGTCTGAGGCTCACTGGTTCCTGCGAAAATCAGGGAAAAGGGGAACAGGAATGGAGCCAAGGCTCCGTCAGTTCCGACCTCCAAGCAGATTTTGGACCCAATCCGTCCGGTACTGTCAGATCCAACAACACCACATGCATACTTCAACACAGATTTCTCAATTCTTTCAAGCTTATCCTTTTCTCCTTTTCCCTTATAGTTTTCCCCTTGGGCTTAGACTTGTCCAACTTTCTGGTTGAAGAAATAGTGTCAGAAGAAGATTCTGCTGGAGTTGAAGCCCCTGTCTGTTGAGGGAGTTGGCCTTTTACAAAAAGCTGGTCTCTTGTGGTTTGTAGAGCTCTAGCGCTGAAGGAAGCACAAACCTGACAATCTGAATCCAAGTGAGCAGTGCCCAAACACTAAACACAAAGCAAACGAGGGACTTATGGGGCACCTTCTGCCCGCATTGAGCACACCTCAAACCCCTGCAAGTCAGACATGTTGAAAACATAACACTCAAGTTTGTGAATTCTAACCACTACAGCATACAAAAAAAAAAAAAAAAAAAAAAATACCATGCAAAAGGTATTTAGAATTACAAGAACAATAACACTTTTATCTAATATCTGATAATACGTGGCTGCCCTATATGTAATAGATCTACCTACTTAGCTAAATTCACTTTTACAGCTAAAACCTATATACTAAAACTACTAATGCTACACCACACCTATCTATATCTATCATAACATAAAACCTAAGTCCTATTAAAAAGGAACACGCTAATAACGCTTTACTAAGATAACAGAGAGTATAAAAACTTTTGGTAGGGAAGAAGGAAACGCCCTCGAGAACACATCTAAAGACTTTGGCGGCAAACAAGCTCTGAGGTATAGGGTGGAATACTGGGAATAAGGGTAGGGGAGGAATCATAGCCCTAGAACTAAAGCTTTAAAATCCGTGCTGAGATCAAGTCTGGTTGAGTCAGACAACCCATGTGTTGAATCTGATGAAAACAGACATTGGATCAGATGTTCAAATGATCACTGCTGTAGTAGCCTTAGCTATACGGGTCATATCCTGCTAAGGATAATAATAACCAGTCAGCTTCCAAAGCTTAAGAACACCTTCCATGCACCTAAACTATTAATCAGCATGAATAGAGCTGAAGAAAAAAAAAAAAAAAAAAAAAAAAAAAAAAAAGAGTGGTTTAGGAGCTAAGCCTTTCAGGGCTTTAATGGTAACTCAGGGAGATAGGCCAGAGCCCTGAGAAAGTCAGTGCTAAGAAAATAAAAATAAAGACTCTTGCTCTGGCAACAAAAACATATAACAAATGAGGGATGGAAGAAGGGAGGGAGCAGCTAATGCCGTAATGATTATTAAACATCTACTGTTATGGCAAGTTTACTTACACAACAGAATTATGCTCATCATTTGATCACTATTTCAGTAGCCTTAGATATAAGGGTAGACTACTACACAGCTTAAACTGAGAGAAGAAAAGATGAGGGCCCAGGAGCTCCTATAGAATTGTCCAGCAAAGGCTGCCATAGTCTTGGAGAAAGAATCTGGTTTGTAGTCCTTTGTAAAAGGTACATGCAGATGACACATTGCTCCTTCTAGAATACCTCTAAAATCCAATCCTTTCCAAAAATCCACAGATGAAGCCTAGGCGCTGGGAGAGTAAGCCTTGATCCCGTCTAGAAATGCCTTGTACTGGGTATAACAAAAGGTAATTGCATGAGACAAACATTTGGATATAGTCTGCTTTGACAGAGGCTGTCCTTTCTTCTTACATTCAGAAGAAATGAACAACTGATCTGACTTTCTAAAAGTTGTAGTTCTGTCAGAATAACATCAGAGTTTTCTGTAGATATTCCGGAGTATGGAGTATCCTTTCTCCCTCATTTTTAGGTTCTGGAAAGAAGACTGGGAGATGGGTAGCTTGGTTCAAAGTAAACTTGGATACTACTTTACACATAAGGGAAGACTTTATTTCTTAAGGCACCCTTCACCTCTGAGGAAAATTATTTAAAGCTGATCCATCATAACAGCTTGCAACTCATAAGTTTTCTTAAAGACGTCAGAACACACGTTAAGAACCTCAAGTCACACTAATGAGCTGGTTAAATGATGAAAGAGTTAATTTTCTAAGATAAAATTAAGATCCCAAGGAGGAAACACCGGTTTTCTAAGAGGCTTGGTATGCAACAGTCTTTCAAAAACATTGAAACAGCAGGATCCATGAGCAGATGTGCTGAACTGTGTATGCAATTTCCAAATGTCTCTGTAGCCAGCTTGGTAGATATGGACATCTTAAGACAAAGTAGCAATTTTCTCATGTTCACAGGCAATCTTTTAATCCTTACAGAAACTAACATAGTAAGAGATGTAAATACACAATTTCTTTGGAGGCAAAAATCCCTCCCTTACAAACAAGATTGTTAAGAACACACACACTACATCCACCACACACAGTGTCTACAATACACAAAGACCATCTTATGCTGAGGCACGAAAAAGCAGTCTTTCCAGACCCCAAAGAACTCCTAAGAACACAAACAGCAACACCTATCCTCGGCAATCTCTAAAGCACACACCAAAATCCAAATATATGCCTATACCCAATGGACTCCAAGAACAAAGCCCATTAGGCAAACAAACACATTACCCAGGACTCTAGTCATGCAGAGCTCCACTGTATAACACACAGCTGCACCAATCATCAGACTGGACAAGGAAAAGATAATGATTAGTTACTTGTCTGTAGACTTCATTTGGGAGGTGAAAGAAGAGTCCAGGAGCTCTTGGAAAATGATCCTAGCAAATCTTAATCAGGGCTCAGAGAAGGAATCAAGCTTAAAGTGGTTTGTAAAAGTATTTACATGGGACCAAGTAGCAGCTTCAAGAATACTTCTAGAATCTAACCTTTTTCAAAAAGCCATAGATGAGGCTAGGCCCTGAAAGCCCTGGTAAAGTGGGCCTTGATCCTGCCTAGAATACTTCTGCTATTTGGAAATCGTCTTTTTTGACACTGGTAGTCTCCTCTTCTTCTTACCTTCAAAAGAAAGTAACAATAGATCCAAAGATTTGAAAGATTTAGTTCTGTCCAGATAGTACAGAAGTTGTCTGTGGACATCCAAGGTATGAAGTATGCTTTCTCCCTCTTTTTTTGGTTCAGGAAAAAAACAAAGAAATGGATAGTCTGGTTAAAAGTAGACTCAGATATCACTTCAGGCATAAAATAATAATTATTTCTGTAATAAAAGAATAATTATTTCTCAAATAAACTCCGTCCCTATGGAACATGAGATAGGGTTCACTTGCCATAAGCCATAACGGTCTTGCAATTCAGACATCCTTCTTGCAGAGGTCAGAGCAATCAGTAACACTGTTTTCCATGTTAAGAACCTCAAGTCAGACACATTAGCTGGTTCAAATGGAATAAGCATTAGTTTCTCGAGCACAAAATTAAGATCCCAAGCAGGGAACACCGGTTTCCTTGGAGGCCTCTTATACAAAACCCCTTTCAAGAACATTTTGATAGGAGACTGCACTGAAAGAGGAGGATCCATGGGCAGACATGCTGAAAAGGCCAATAAATAAAGCTTGACACAGTAATAAGAAAGGCTGTAGTATAACTCGCACAAATATTGTACAACCAGGGAACAACTAGCCATGAATTGGGTGCCGGTTATGCTGTTGGCACCAACTAGAAAACCTTTCCTATTTGCTATTATATGATTTCCTTGTAGAAGGTTTTCTTGCCTCCATTAGTACCCGTTTCACATCCTCAGTAAACAGGTACCTAAAAAGAATGAAGACCCTATCATCCAGGTTGTCAACTGAAGTTGATTTATGTTGGGGAGTATAAAACTCCCCTACTCTTCTGTGAGTAGATCCAGTCTGCGAGGAAGCATATGGTAATTGCCCCTGACCACTTCTAAAAGAAGGGTGAACCACTGTTTCCTGGGCCAGAAGGAAGTCACCACAGTGATCCTGAAGGATGCCTTCTGTATATTCAGAAGTACCATGGATATTAGTGGAAAGGTTTGAAAAGCATACATGAACATTCCTGCCCAAGGGAAGACAAGACATCTGCATTCTAGGCCTTCTTGCATGGTGTCCTGTGACAGAATCTTGTCAGATGAAGAGGTCTCAGGGACTAAACATGAATCAGAGAGTTGAGTGCCTTGACCAGGGCAAGTATCTCCTTGACATGCATGTGCTTGCATCTGTCATTGCTGTCCCCACCTCCTGCACTTTCATCCCTCCTGAAACTGCTCCCCAAGCAAAGTCTGAAGTATCAGTGGTGACTCGAGTGCTTTGCAGCAGAGAGGGAGAAGGGGAGACCTGGATTTAAGGATATATGTTAACTCCACTGAAAGGTTTCTCTTCTGACAAACTCCAGCACTGGGATTTGAAAAGATAAAGGGTTGATGCTGAGGTCAAAGAGATTTCAAACAGCAGTGTATCTTTGTCATGTAGAGTCTTGCCATGGTATCATAAGAATCATAGATGCCATAAAACCCAAAATCCTAAGGTATTCTCTTCCACTGACCAAAGTCTGAGTGAAAAACATTAGAAATAAATATAGATAAAAATCAATTTTTCCTATGGAAGAAAAACTCTATGAACTGAGGTATCTAGTTTGACCCATGAACACAATCCTGTGTGAAGGAATCAAGAAGCCTTTTGAATGTTCACTTGTAATCCTAGCTTGTTTAAGACATCTCTCACCCATGACGGATATTCTTGACGCTTTGAAAAAGGCCCTGCAAAGATAAACAAGTCAACTAAATATGGAAAAATGTGGATACCTTGTAGCCAGTAGTGAGCTACAACTGGAGCTAGACACTTTGTGAACATTCTTGGTGCAGTGGATAGTCTAAAGGATAACACAATGAACTGATAATGTTATCCAGACACACAAATCCTCAAGAAATATCTGGAGTCTGGAAGAATAGGGATGTGATGATAAGCATCTTAAGTCTAGTGTTAGCAGGAAACTTGAAAGAGGAAGAAAAGGTACAGGTTGCGAAGTGTCATCATTTTGAATTTTGGCACAACGACAAACAGGTTTAGGAAAGAAAGATCCAGAACTAGTCTCCAAGCATTTTCTTTCTTTGGCACTAGGACCATCCTTGAAGAAAAACCCTTTCACACAGTCCTTAGGACAGCATATGATGAACAGGTGGAAACAAACAAGTCTAATCTGAAGAAATGACCCCCCCCCCCCAAAGGAAAGGAGGAATGTCCTCCCACTGCCATCTGTAACCTTGATGAATGATTTTCAGAACCCATTTGTTTGAAACAACCTGTTGCCAAAGAGAAAAATGGAGGTTCTGTCTTTCTGGAAGTAAAAAAAAAAAGTAGCCAGGGTGGGAGTGGATCACAGGTTTCTTGAACTGTCTTTTAAATTTGTTGGATTGTCTTGGGTTTTGGGAGGTTTTAGACTTCTTTTTGGATCCCCTTGACATTTCTTCTTAAACCTGAATACTGTTTACTGAATTCTGTTGAAACTGTTTATTCTGTTTTTGTCAAAATTGGATGAGGAGAAAGAAAATCCCTTGGACAATTTGGAAAAGGAGGGCTTAAAATCTTAGATTTTCATAACCCATTTGTCTGAATATCTCCTGCCAAAGGGAAAAATAGAGATTCAGACTTTCTGGATGAAAAAAGGGACTAGTGCAGGAGGGGCTTCCAAGATCTCTTGAAAAGTCAATCAGATTTGTTGGACTGTCCTTAGTTTTGGGAGGTTCAAAACTTCTTTTTGGAACTCCCTTACCATTTCTTCTTAAATGTCTGTTTACATGAATTTTGTTGGGACTGTTTAGTGTTTTTTTGTTTTGTAAAAACTGGATGAGGAGATAAATCCCTTGAACAATCTGGAAAAGGAGGGCTAAAAATCTTAGATTCCCTGAAACAGCTTGCCCCTTTCATCACACTTTTCAATCACCTCTGCAGCAGAGGGGCCAAACACTAAATCTCGATCCAAGGGAAAACTTAAAATCTCATTTCTAACATCTGAGAAGTTCTGAAAATGCAGCCAAGCAAACCTCTTCATGACAGTACCATCGGCCATAGCCTTGGAAGTAGTATCGACAAAAGTCATACATACAGAACAATGATTAGTGACCTGTGCAACAGAACAAACTAAGTTATTTAAAGCAGATTTTTTTCTCACAAAAAAAAGCACAGATAAAACATTCCTTATACTTTCACAATGTCATTACAAACTTTAACATATGAGCCTGACAATTCAAAAGTCTGAAGATCAAAGTTGCAGAAGTATACACTTTTTTTCCCATATCTGTCAATATTTTTTTCCATTCTTATCAGAAAGAGTAGAATTGGAATTAACAAAATACTTAGCAGCAGTGGGATCAACTAAAACTACAGCTGCTGGGTCAGGTATGGGAATAGTGCATAAAATTTAAAAGGCTGAGGAACTTTATACATCTTATTTGCCTATTTATGGGCAACTGTCTGACATCAGGAAAATTGCAGGAGTAACACACACACACATCCTCTAAGGCAGACAGAACAGAAGGAATGGGTGTAGGTTCTAGAAAATCCTTCTGTAACAACTCAAAGTATCTTCTGAGGGACTGAGAAACTTCATTGTTCTCCCACTGAAAAAAATGGCACATTCTAGCAATAGTCTCAGAGAAAGAGAACTGTCACAGGGAGAATCAGTCCTTTGAGTATGAATCAGAAATCTGAGGGGAAAAAAACCTGTATCTGTTGCTGCATCTTCCTGTTCAGATTCAGAATCTTGAATCTCTTCAGGAAAAGAGGAATCCCCTTTCTTTTACCAGAAGCTACTTTACAAGAAGGGTAGATACATGGCTGGTTTTCGGTTTCTTTTTGATGCCAAAAACGGGGCCAACCATGTTACTAAGGGCAACTGCTTCTTCTCCAGGGATAGGCATAGCATTGACAAAACAGGGCAACTTTCCTTGTTTCCTCTCCCGAGACCGACAAGAGTTGTTATCTTTTGTTCACTTAGGGGACCCCAAGAGCTGCAGATGATGTGGTTAACTCCCAGTCCTCAGTGTCTGCACTGTAGATGCTACACCACAGAGATCCGACGTAAAAGATGAGTGGTCTGCGGTACAAGAAACAGCCAGAGTCACCCACCTGTGGCTGAAGCAAACTGTTAGCCTGCTGTGATGGCAAAGACTGCTTGGTTCATTTTTTTCTTTTTGTGGCTGGAAGGACGACTGACCATAGGACCAGTAGTCTGTTCCATGGTCAAGTCAAAAATGTCTCAACTTTCCAGGGAAGATGAGCAGCAATTAATGGTAAACACTACCGGTCCACAAAAGTAACTTTTTTTGACAGAAAAATATACAGTAAAAAGTCATTTAAAACACTATGCCAGCCTTACAAAAGAAAAAAAAAACAATGGAAATTTATTTTTCAGTTACTTTACACTATTTTTAAACTGCCAGGAAAAAATGAGCGTTCCAAGTATGTTAAGTCTCAAGATAGTCTGTTAAAACAAAACACTCCTAACTTTAAAATAATTTTGCTGAAGGGGAAAGTAATAAAACTTCAACAAAATGTATGAAAATGAAATTTTTCCCTCAAAGGGAACTTATCTGTTCAGCAAAGGAAAGCACAAGCAGACCATCCTCGAAAGCCTCAGAGAAGTATACATGTCGGTGGCAGTAAAACTCTGAAATGCTTCAAGCTCAAACTTGTCTTTTAGTCTGCTCTCAAGCTGTTTGACAGTTTGAGCATGTGGAAGGTGCCCTGAAGCCTTGGAAGCTGGCCAGCTGTTATATCCTTGTCACGATATAACCAAAATAGCTAAGGCAGTGATCAATATGATGAGCACATATAGTTTTGCATTTTTTTTTTTGCAGTACTAAGGAGAAATATAATTTGCACACTTGACATTTGCAAGAGCCTCCCTAACCAAGGAAGATGATGAACAGGAATGTGAAAACATTCTAATGAGATCATACATACCCCCAGTTGTGTAGGAAGATGGATCTACAGCCAGGACAGATACTTTATGCCCTTTCCCTGTTAGCATCTTACCAAAGACTTCAATGAATGTAGATTTCCCAGCACCAGGAGGCCCTGACAAACCTGTGAATGAAATAAATATTTAAAATGAGTCTTAATATTAAACAGCACATGTGTTACACAGTTCAGGCAACAAAAACAAAACAAGAAAACTTTGAGATACCTTCTAATCCTTAAAAAAGAACATTTATTTTGAGTCACCAACACAGGAAACCACAGAGATCCCAAATTATTTTGTAGGAATATTGTGCAGATAAATACACTAGAAGTGGTTTGAATTGGATACATGTATAACAGTTAAAACCTTTACTGTAACAGTATTTTTTCCAGAATATTTCAGTAAGAATCACAGACTAAACAGTTTCAAGTGACATGCTCAAAGTCAAACAGCTGGAAAATTTATATTCAAGGTATCAAACCAAGGACTAAAAGATAGAACTTTATCAACAGTTTGTTGTTTTAAACCCCTACATCACAGTCTCTAACGTCCAACAGGCTTCTCTTTGTGAACCAAGCTAAGGTGCACGCTAGGATAGTTATCAAACTCATTAGGCTTTAATATAAAACTCTACCTTATTTCAAGTTAAATATATTAAGAAACAAAAGTTAGTTACCACAAAAAGATATGTTCATGCCATAATGGCAGATCTGGATGACCAGGTCTTTCCTTGTTAACAGCAGAATCAATACAGAAATATGTTACTGCAGCTCAGCACCTGAAACTTTCCCATACTTTTAAGCTCTTCCCCCTTTCCCATGATGCACAACAGGGACTGTTCTCTTCAGATATGTAGTGTGCTATTCAAAGTGGGCAAAATAAATGTAGGCATAAGCTTCCAGACTGAACTAGTAAACAGGAGTGGAAAAGAGGGTGGATATGTTAATAAAGATGGACTTGTTCATCCACAGATGAAAGTTATGTACTTAACATAATGTTACATTTTTAGGATCCATGTTTGTCCACATCAAACACTAGGGCACATCTCTGCAGGTAGCATCTCCTCCACTTCTACAGAGCATTCCCAAAGCTTGATTTCCGCTCTCCACTCTCCAGATCTAGTTAGCCCAAGGATTAATGGCATGCATCACTAAACATGTCTCTCTACCAAAGATCCCAAGTCTTACCCCATAAAGGCCTCAGGTATGTTCAACTAGACCATTGTGAAGTGGTCCAGTAATCAATAAGAGGAAGAAGGTAGGGACAGTCTCCCAGTATTGAAACTTGTCCCAGGCAATATAAGGAGGAGAATAAGGGTTCTTCTCTAGCCACCCTAGAAACAGAGATTTAAAAGAGGATGCCTAACTCAATTTTGGCCTTAAACAAGGCCTTCATTACATGGGCAGGACTCTGAAATGACTTAGTCAACCTCATAGACATAGCAGAGTGTTAGAAAAATGTGTAATTTAAATATATGTGAAATGCTAGTTTAAAAGCAAGGTAGTTTATAATGCATTTTATTCTATTAATCATATAACAGAAGGGATAAATTCATGTGTAAATGCAAGTAGCTATTGAAACTGCAGTGTGCTTTGACCCCTGACTCTGGCAGCTGCCAGCTCAGCAAGCTTAATGTTATGCTTTTCGTAAGTGATTATCTGCTGGGTCAGGAAATTAAAATGTGTAAATCTTCCGCTCCTTCCTGATAAGATAACTTGTCCTTGAATCTTCCTTTCCTGATGTAGTAATTTGCCTCTAAGATAAGAACACAGCTGGTGGGAAAGTGAAACAGTGAACAAAGAGGTGAATTTAAAGTCTGAATCTGCTATTGTATTCGAACTGATATGAGACCTTTAAGAAGTAACTTTACAGAAAGACATTATGACTGGCCAGCTGGATAGCAAGGCCGTATTGTATCTAAAGGAAAAGTTTTTTTTAAATGTACTGCATCAGCATTTTTAGATGAATAGAATACTGTTATGTAGATGCCTTGTGACTAACCACGTCAGTAAGGTGGGCATAACTTGAATGCAAACACTATAAAATATTTTGTACTTCCTGCATCATGTCAGACAAAATTCTGTACTTGTATGGTTTTTTGCCTCCTGGTGTACACTAGTAAACTTTTGAATCTGAACCTCCTGTGTACTGAATTCTGATTTTTTATTTAACAGTTTGGTCCTTTCGAGACGGAATTCCCTTGGTAAGCTGCAGATCAGAGTGTATCGGTGGTCGAATACTGAGCAGGAGAAGTTACCAAAATGGTTCTTCTTGAGTGAAAAGACCTCCGACTGAATTGTCGTGTGTAAAGAGGCTGGCCACTTTCTGATCTGTGGCCGAAGAGCGGAATATGACCATTTTCAAGACCAGGAGGCTCAGGTAGGAAGAATTTGCCTTTTTTCTGTTTTAGATCAGGGACTAGGTTACAGTATATTGTTGTCAAGATTTGTTTTTGCAGATCAGGGACAAAAGGAAGTACTGTATATTTTGTCATAGATCAGGGTAACAGAATAAGGTAGACAGTTATTCTAGATAAACTGTAAACAGGAACTAAGGAATTGACATCACGTGATAAAAAAAGGGTTACGTAACATTTTCTTTGACATGGGTAATCAGTGCACTAAAACCTCACGAGATCCACCCCCAACCGAAGACGCAAAATACATGCAATTATAGCGTGCTGATAATGTTAGGTATTATACGAAATGGATTAACAAATATGAATTTGATGGTAAACTAGATAAACTTACACTAGTTAAACTCCTTAAACAGCTTAAATCTGATGCAGGAGGTCAGGCAAAAAAGCAACGCCAACTAGGCATACCTCAAGCACACAGGTGGATTGAGGAAGCAAATCGTAGGGAACAGAAGCTTAAAAATTCAAAAACATTATTTTTAGACAAAGAGGATAATAACTTGGTAATAGCTACAGCTCCTCCTCCTTCCTTGCCCCCTCCCTTACCTTTTTCAGGATATGAAGCGAGTGGACAGGCTGGTCCGTCTACGCGTTATCCTGAAGTTTCAGTAAGACCACAACCATTTGTTAGAGATCCTATTGAGACTAGGTCCCGAACACATAAAACACATAGGGACACAGAATTATACCAGATAGAGAGAAATCTACAGGATGAGAGTGAGGAAGAAATATGCCCACTTATAGAAGTTCCAAATCCTCAGGAAGGGCAGGATCCAACACTCTTAGTATATAGACCATGGACACCGGAAGATATCCGGAAGGCTACTGAGGGAATCCCTCATCCGAAAGTTAATTTTACGAAATTTTTAGAAGATTTACAAGGCATGAGGTTAAGTTACCACTTGAATCGGGAAGAAGTAGAAAAAGTAGCAAGACAAATTATAGGTCCAGATTGGCACATGATTTGTGGCACCTGGAATCCTCGTAATGCAGAGCTTAGGCCACTCCCACATAGTGACGCAGAGTTAGACAACAGAGTGAAAGGTCTGACAGACAGAATCTCTGAGAAATGGAAACCTAGAGCAGACTGGACTTGCATTAATCAATGCATACAACAGGAAAATGAGACCATAGATGGACACTATGCTAGATTATTAGAATGTTTTAATAATCATAGCGGTATGCCGATTCCTGAGAACCAAACGAATGATTCCCCATATGAACAACAATTAAAAAATGCATTTTTGAAAGGTTGCATTGCACCTATTAGTAGCTTCATTACAAAGCATATGATAGATCATCGAACAGGGAGGCTACAAGCCTTACTCGAATACGCTAGACATGCTGAGAGACATTTTAATAGTAAAAAGAAAAAGGCGCAAGTCTTCACTGCTGAAGACAGAGATGAAGTATTTGTATTACAGTCAGGTAAAAAGGGCAAGAAGAATGCCCAGGGAAACAAGCAGTCTGACAAACGATCAGAAGATTTTGAAGAGAGGAAAAAGAGAGGTGAATGCTTCAAATGCAGGAAAAAAGGGCATCTAGCAAGGGATTGTAGGCAAAACAAGAAGGTAATTACAGACGATAAAGGGGATGAGGACTGACTATATGATAGTGAGGATACATCATATGAAAGTCAGGAATCACCAGTAACAGCTAGACTAGAAAAGACAAATGCCAATGTAGTAGAAGGAGTAGAGGAAGTACAAACTGACTTAGACGAAAATGGAAATGAAATTTCAGATTTAGCATTGTTGAGCCTGGTGCTCTAACTAGCAGATACAAAACCGGAAGTGACACTTCTGGTGGAGGGAAGGGAAGTCAAATTCCTGTGTGACTCAGGAGCGTCACGGACTTTGATACACCCCTCCAAGTTACCAGAACATTCCGAATCACCTGATTATATATTAGTAAAAGCAGCAAACGGACAGTTATACAGGGAGCCACTCTCCCATGATATAGCAATAACTGACCCTGTTTCAGGTATGACCCAGAGAAGTAAAATAGTTGTTTCTGCAAAGTGTCCAGTAAACCTATTGGGCAGAGACCTTATGCAGATATTTGGCATAGCAGTAGTTCCAACTGTACAAGGTATGGAGGCACAGAGACAAATGGATACCTTTGTAGTGCGAACGGAGGATGAAACCTTTTATTGGCACAGCCAGGACCTAGTCACGACTGGTCCAGGGGCAGTAACCGAGGAACTGATGAATGTAGCCATCAGTAAAGCCCCCTCCCTTGACACCGATAGACATCATTTGTTACACTGTACTCTATACTACCGTACTGCACCAGGACCTGATAGAGAGTATGAGCAAGAACTGTTTAGAAATCGTGCAACTAGATTGGTTTTGCGTACTTTGTACTGGGATACTGAGGGGAACAGTGTAGTTAGCTGTTCATTACCTCAAGAATTCCTTGCATTGTATAGATCAAATTGGTTGCCACATGTCAGCCTGACAAAGAATAAAAAGTGTTAAATGGGCAGACTTAGGAGAAAAAGTAACAAGATGGGAAAAACAGACTGATTTAGAACTGTCAGAACAAGGGATACAAAAACAAAAACTGAATTGGTTGACACAGACACATCCAGCTGTACACTTGCAATCTAGCGAGGACAGCTGATTAGCATTTTTATTAGAAGAAGAAAAGACCTTATGTGAAATTCCGACAACTCTGTGGTCAACAGGCAAGTCAGATGTAGGACTTATTCGAACAGCAGGACCAGTTACAATTACCCCAAAGTCAGCTTTTAGACCACAGAAAAGAAAGACAATACCCTTTGAGAAAGGATGCAGAAATAGGAATTAAGCCTATAATAGCAGCATTACTCAAAGAAGGAGTACTGGTAGAATCTCCTGATTTCACCATGTAATACACCCCTATTTCCTGTTAAAAAAGCAAACGGGGAATGGCGGATGGTACAAGATTTACAAGCTGTAAATAATGCAGTAATACCTAGAGCACCTACGGTGCCAGACCCACATACCTTGTTAAATGATTTAGAATGGCAACAGAAGTATTTCTCTGTGGTAGATATTAGCAATGCTTTCTTTTCAATACCTACACATCCTGATAGTCAATATTGGTTTGCATTTACATTTCAGGGTAAAAGGTATACATATACTCGACTACCACAGGGATATTGTGAGAGCCCGACAATTTTTGCAAAAGAAATAGCTAGCAACCTGGCAGGATTTACCCCACTGGGAGGTAGTCAAATTCTACTTTATGTAGATGACATCTTGCTAGCAGCCCCCACCCAGCAGCAGTGCAGGGAGGATACTGTAGCATTATTGAAATTTTTAGCAATACAAGGACACAAAGTAAACAAAAGTTACAACTTTGGAGAAAACAAGTTAGATACTTGGGATATGTAATATCCAATGAAGGTAGAATACTAGATGAGGAAAGAAAAACAGCGATTTTGCAAGCACCCAAACCAACAACCAAGAAAGAAATTATGTCTTTCTTAGGTACAACTAATTTTTGTCTGAGCTGGATACCAAATTATGCTTTAGAATCTGCTCCACTGACTGATTTGATATACAAGACACCAATGGCAGCACAAGATATTTTACAATGGACAACAGGAGCAGAAACGGCTTTCTGCAGGTTGAAGCAGTTGATAGCTTCTTCATTAGTTTTAGGACTTCCAAATTATCACAAACTTTTTTTTCAGACCGTAGATTGTAAGCAAGGGTACATGACGTCAGTATTGATGCAACAACATGGGGACAAGCAATGCCCCATAGCTTACTATTCATCACAGTTAGACCCAGTGGCGTGATCTTTGCCTCACTGTGTACAAGCAGTAGTTGCAGCCGCAATGGCAGTACAGGCTTCGGCCTCAGTGGTGTTATTTCACCCTCTCACATTGAGAGTGCCTCATGCAGTTGCAATAATTTTACTGCAAGAGAAAATGGCATACCTTTCTCCTGCTAGACATCTTTCATGTATGACTATACTGCTGAGCCAACCTCATATGACAATTGAACGATGTACGACATTGAATCCATCAACATTACTTCCAACTCCTGCGGAGGGCACACCACACAGCTGCCTGCAGGAAATCGAACAGTTAGCTTTACCTAGACAAGATCTTACAGATATGCCCTTGGATAATGCCGAGGTGACATATTACGTGGACGGCTCATGCAGAAGGGGTCCTACAGGGAAGAATCTGGTGGGATATGCAGTAGTTACAGACACTGAAATTTTAGAAGCTCAATCCTTACCACACAACTTATCTGCACAAGCAGCAGAGCTGATAGCTTTGACAAGAGCATGTACTTTAGCAAAAAACAAGTGTGTAAACATATATACTGACAGTCAGTATGCTTTTTCTACAGTACATGTATTTGCACAACAATGGAAAAATAGAGGAATGATTACATCCAGTGGAAAACCTATTAATCATGCGCAATTTATTTTGGAGCTATTAGAATCTATTTCAGTTACCTACCAAAGTAGCTATTTGTAAATGTGTAGCTCATACAAAACAACAGGATAAGATTTCAAAAGGCAATGCACGAGCTGATGCAGCTGCAAAGCAAGCAGCCTCAGAAACTTTACTTTTAAATGAGGAATTACAACCCTCTGAGATTTTAGATTTAGACATGTTAAAAACAATGCAGATGCTTACTACAAAAGCAGAAAAACAAAAATGGGTAAGACGAGGTGCAATTCTTGAGAATGGACTGTACATTTTCAAAGAAAGAAAACCGATATTGCCGTCTAATTTATTTAGATATGCAGCTTTGTTGAGCCATGGGCAGAGCCATGTCTCAACAGGGGGGGATGGTACAGTTAGTAAATCGAATATTCCAAACATACGGATACATAAACTACACAAAAAAAATTTGTGCAGCTTGTCATACTTGTAACAAGCACCATGCACAAGGAGCATTTAAAACCAAGCAAGGAAGTTTTCCTATACCACCATACCTGTTCCATACTATTTGTATGGATTTCATAGAATTGAATAAATGTGAAGGGAAGAAGTTTTGTTTAGTTATTGTAGACATGTTTTCTAAATGGGTAGAAGCTTTTCCAACCAAAAACCCGGATGCAGCAACAGTGGCAAAAGCCCTGATAAAAGAAGTAATCCCTAGATTTGGCATTCCGGAGAGGATTTATAGTGACAATGGCACACATTTTGTGAATCAGACGATTCACCAGCTTGGGAGATTTTTTGGTATCTCCTTAAAGAACCATTGTGCCTACCACCCACAGTCAGCAGGACTGGTGGAAAGGTACAATGGTACCCTAAAAAGTAAACTTAGGAAGCTAGTAGAGGAGACCCAAAAGAATTGGATATAATGTCTGCCTTTAGCACTGCTGAGTATGAGAACGGTTCCAAATGTAAAGGGTTTGACTCCCCTTGAAATGGTTTTTGGGAGAGCATATTATGTGCCTCAGTGGAAAGCTCTCATGCCTGCAGAGCAAGAGGCTGGCAGTTTGTTAGCAGAATATATGAAGAAATTGTTTTGCAGTTTAAATCTTTTTCAGATAAGGAACAGACCAGACCGGTGGAAGCAGTCGTGGGACCAGGAAGTTGGGTCTGGCTGAAAGTGACGAAAAGGAAAAACTGGGAGAGTCCAAAGTGGGAAGGTCCGTACCAGGTTTTGTTGGCAACGCCTACTGCAGTTAGAGTGGCCGAGAGGACGTCCTGGGTTCATTCGACACATTGTAAACCGGTAAAGAACTTTCAACTCGATAAAAACTTTGAGACTGATACACAACCAAACCGAGATGGCCAAAAGCAAGAATAAAAGTTTAGATCAACCCCAGAGATGTTGCATAATCATTTTGTTGTGTGTACATTTATTAACTGTAATTGTGACAATTTTTCTCTTGCTGTGGTTCACCCTACACACAACCACACAAGTGAAAGTGGGAAGGCGTGATGAAACGTCTATAGCCTGGCATCCAAATTTTAACACATACCTGGCCATGAAACGTGTGTATGCAGAGACTATGAACATTTCAAATTGCTGGGTTTGTACAGCTACACCAACAGCATATGGAGGACTGATAATGTCCGCTGTCCCTTTGGGGATAAATGAGACTTGGGAGAATTTACTTTTCGACACAGGAACTGTGAGATCACAAGACAAAATAGCATCATTTTTACCCGTTACACAAAAGGGAATTGTGTGCTTTTTTAAAAACGATACCCTCCAAGTAGGATGGAGTAATTGTAATATTACGATATCCTACAAGTGTTACATTGAAGTTAAAAGTGGAGGTACTGTTTGTAATACTATGATTCATATTTGAGCACAATGAAAACAACACTGTTTTGTTTAAACAACTGTCAGTTATAGATCAGAAAATGTTAATGTTTCATGCAGGGCTGATGCGTATTAGTACTAAAGTAGAAAACTGTTATTTTATTTGTGGGAAAAAGGCATATAAATGGTTACCTGAGAATTGGTCCGGCAGTTGTTTTTTGGGTTATCTGGTTCCAGCAATAAGACATACTGCAGAATTATCTTTGGGAAAGATACGAAACGTAAGGGAAACAGCTCGAAAATCTGAAGGTCCAGTTAAGAAACCTGTGAATCCAGTTGGGAAGATCGAAGCTGGTTGGAAAGACCATAATTCAGTAAAAGACAAAAGTGAATTGACTCATATGGACTTGGATGACAGTGTTATATCCTGGGCAGGAATACTACCAGCCTATGGAGCAGTCAAATCGATCTGGGAGCTGAGGAAGTTGTCGAAACTTCTCGAAGTAATGAGTAATGCAACTTTTTCCGCCCTAGAATTGGTGACTGATGAACTAAATGCAATGAGAACTGTTGTGCTACAAAATCGGATGGCTCTTAACTTCACCCTAGCGGCGAGAGGTGGTACGTGCGCGCTTATCAAAGAAGAATGCTGTGCTTTCATCCCCGATAATCGCCATGAGATAATCACCTAGAGGTAATTCAGCAAGTATCAGCCATGACTGAACCAGGCCCAAACCCACTGACGGACTTCTTCCAGAATCTGTTTGGGGGGGGGGGTTCCATCCTAATGAACATTCTAATTGTTATTTGTGTGGGTATACTCCTAATAGGAGCATGTGTTTGCTGTGGAATTCCCTGCATGAAATGATTAATCAAAGATTTTGTTGATGTATCTGTTACTGAAACTTTCTACCAAGATATTGAAATTGAAAGATTGATTTCAGATGACGCTTTTTCTGAAGTATAGATTAAATGACTCACCTAGCTGAAAATCCTGAGTGGGAAAGGCTAGGAGATGAAATGACACTATGCATACTTCAAAATAGAATAAAAAGTATTAATAGGGGGAAAATGTTAGAAAAATATGTATTTAAATATATGTGAAATGCTAGTTTAAAAGCAAGGTAGTTTATAATGCATTTTATTCTATTAATCATATAACAGAAGGGATAAACTCATGTGTAAATGCAAGTAGCTTCTGAAACTGCAGTGTGCTTTGACCCCTGACCCTGGCAGCTGCCAGCTCAGCAAGCTTAATGTTATGCTTTTCATAAGTGATTATTTACTGGGTCAGGAAATTAAAATGTGTAAATCTTCCGCTCCTTCCTGATAAGATAACTTGTCCTTGAATCTTCCTTTCCTGATGTAGTAATTTGTCCCTGTAAGATAAGAACACAGCTGGTGGGAAAGTGAAACAGTGAACAAAGAGGTGAATTTAAAGTCTGAATCTGCTATTGTACTCGAACTGATACGAGACCTTTAAGTAGTAACTTTACAGAAAGACATTATGACTGGCCAGCTGGATAGCAAGGCCGTATTGTATCTAAAGGAAAAGTTTTTTTAAATGTACTGCATCAGCATTTTTAGATGAATAGAATACTGTTAGTAAAAGTGATGTAGATGCCTTGTGACTAACCACGTCAGTAAGGTGGGCATAACTTGAATGCAAACACTATAAAATATTCTGTACTTCCTGCATCATGTCAGACAAAATTCTGTACTTGTATGGTTTTTTGCCTCCTGGTGTACACTAGTAAACTTTTGAATCTGAACCTACTGTGTACTGAATTCTGATTTTTTATTTAACACAGAGGAAGGCCCTAACTCTACATACCTAGATAATTCCCGTTCTGAGGAGAGGCTACTGTGTTTGCCTCGGAGCAGGATCAAGAATGAAAGAAACCTCCAGCTGGCACACTCCCGTGGTTGATTGCTGTTTGATGTCAGAAGGGGAGGATGAGCTGATATAGTTGGAGAAGCACTGGTTCTAGCTATTCTAGAAGGACTAGGGAGCCCTGTCAGTATCCTTTTATGGTCACTCTCCCTCTCCTCTTCTCTTTTCCTGCCTTCGGAGGGCAGAAGACTTCTTAAAGCCAACTTTTTCCTGAATTCTAATAGGGTATGATTTCCAATTTTTTCCAGATTTCACATGAAGCATTTAGATGATCCAGCTCAAGGCACACAACACAGATGTCATGTGTATCCAGAGGTGGAATCTTGTGGCAACATTTCAGACTTTTTTTAATCCTAAGGCCTTGTCCATATTTGCACAAGCACTAACATTTCTATTATTATTAACCAAATAGTAGAATATTCAAGCAAATAAGAAAAATACAGTTCTGTTTTCAAACACACCAAATATCCTGGCAATAAGAAATCCAATGCTTAAGCGACCACACTGGAACTGAAAATTATACACTACAGTTGTTCTGACTAAAGAAAAAGAAAAGAGTTATGTATTTACCATAGCTTCTTGGCATCTGTG
This sequence comes from Protopterus annectens, assembly GCF_019279795.1. Lineage (NCBI taxonomy): Eukaryota > Metazoa > Chordata > Ceratodontiformes > Protopteridae > Protopterus > Protopterus annectens. Next base: position 419,769,121 of record NC_056729.1, read on the forward strand.
CTATCCAGTGTCATTATTCATCACAGATGGGTCTTGGATCCGACACCATCTTAGGCAGATCCACAGCTCAAGCTCCTCCCTTTCCCATAATCCTCTGCTACCTTCTAACCTTCAGATCGAGTTTGCTAAATTAAATGAAACGCAGGAACCAACTGCAACAGAAGACCAAAAAACATCTCACCAAATACAAGCCAGTCTAGCCTTGCCAGAGCTCCCAGAATGAAAAGGGAAGAAGGGTGGGAATGTGATGAATAATTACAGTGGATAGCAAAAATGCCAACTTATGGTGAGAACATAACTCTTTATCTGATGCTATCCATGTCATTACTCATCACAGATGGATCAGAGTCCCCAGCTACTAAGTATCCTGGGTGGCCTTAAAGAATATGCCAGAGCACAGAGGAACCAAAGGAAGCCCTGTTCCTAGACACTAAGTCCAATATGTAGTGCAAAATTAAAGTGTAAGGATTAGACCAAGTCGCAGCAGCACAAACCTCATCAAGGGGAAGTCTAGCCAAGAAAGCTGATGACACAGCAACAGACCTAGTAAAGTGGGCCTTAGCTGGTCCGGATAATTCTAAATGCCTACTAGCATAAATGAAGGAAATACAACTAGCAATCCACCTAAAAATAGTCACTTTGGAAACTGCCTGGCCCTTTCTGTTCTAAGAGAAGGCCACAAAGAGTTGGTCCGACCTTCTAAATTTCTCAGTCCTTTTTAGAAAAAAAATGTAATTGCTTGTGAACATCTAAACAATGCAATGTATATATTCTCCTTTATTAGAATAATGAGGGAAAAAAAAAACAGTAGTTGAATCGATTGACTGAGATTAGCTTCTGAGGCCACTTTAGGGAGAAAGGAAGGATTTGTTCTAAGGGACACCCTGTTCTTGTGAAAGATCATACACAGAGGCTTAATGTACAGTGCTTCAAGTTCTGAGACCCTCTTGGCAGAAGTAATGGCCACTAAAAAGGCGGTCTTCTGGCTAGAGGCACTAACTGAATGGCAGCCACCATAGAACCTACCGTTTTAAGGATCAAATGGACTGATGGGTGAGCTAAATTCAGTAGAAGGGCCCTGCAGGAAGGTAGTGCTGCAGTTTCTAATACCGTGCCCAACAGGACTCTGATAAACTCCAGGTTTTGGCTCAGCACTAGATTGGACTTGGATAGATTCACCGTGATGCCTAGATGCTGGAAAAGACTGAGGACATACCTGGTCGCCAGTGTTAGTCAATGCCTCGTGGGAGCCGTGAGAAGCCAATCGTCCAGGTATGGAAAAACATGGAAATCTTGCGGCTGGAGATGAGCTGCCAACACTGCCATGAATTTGGTAAACACCTGGGGGGGGCTGTGGTAAGTCCAAAGGGCAGGGCTCTGAAATGGTAATGACTGGCCTTAACTGTAAGCATAAATGTCTCCTGGAACGTCAGTCAATCTTTATATGATAGCACACATCCTTCAGATCCATCGAGCACATCCAATCGTCTTTGCACAAGACACGCAGAATGGACTGAATAGTGACTACCCAGAATTTGGACTTCTTCACAGACAGGTTTAGCTTGCTGAGGTCCAGAATAGGAAGAAGGTCCCTAGTCTTTTTTGGCACTAAAAGGAAGCAAGAGTAAGTTCTGGACACTCATTGTTCTGTTGCCACCTCCTGAATGGCTCTTTTTCTTAGGAGGTATTGGACCTCAAGATAGGCCAACTCCCTTTGGCAGGGTGGTACGACTAGGAGAAATTACTGAATTGGAGGGGGCTGGAAGAAGGAAATTGAGTTAACACCTGGAAATAAATTTTAGCACCCACTGATCAGAGGTGAGACTTGTCCAAGCTAGTGGGTGAAGGGAGAGATGACCCCTGACTGCCTCCAGGGCAGAACAGTCAGGCAGCGACTCAGGAGTGCTAGAAGAGATTCTCTGAGAAGAGTTCTCAGGAGCCTGTTTGTGTGGACCCCCTCTGTTCCTAGGGTGGTGTCTACCACTGAATCCTCTGCCGCAGCCTGCGCAAGAGGATTCCTGGGGAGCGTCCTGAAAGGAAGACTGAGTCCTCCAGAAACAAAGCTTCTTACTTCCCCTCTGGGTCTTGGTGGTGAGTAGAAAACTTGATCCATACCATGGAAAGAGTCTTGCCTTCCTGCTCACTGCAGGTTAACGTTTCCTTAACAGATAGCCCAAACAAACTGGGGCTGTCAAAAAGGGCGTTACTGAATGGCACCTTAAAGGATTCCACAAACCCACAAAGGCAAAGCTAGGCATACTGTCAGATAGCAATGCTTGTGCCTGCCAGTTGAGAGGTGGCCTCCACAGTATTGGAGATCAACCTCATCGAAGCACTAGCTAAAGAAGTAAGGGTGGATTAGCCTTGGAGAGACTAACTTTGAGACTCTCTGGGGGCAACAGTTCTGAAAGGGAAGTGATAGGTTCCAAAACCAAATACTTCTGAAGCCGGGTAAAGTGGGCAAAATAATTAGTTGCTCTCAGGCCAAAGGTAGCTGGGGCAAACACACACTTTCAAAACAGTCAATCTCCTGGGACTCCCTGTTCGGGGGATGGACCGAGGAACTTTGTTAAGCTAGCTCCTTCTTAGTAGCAGTGGCCACCACGATGGCATCGACGAGGACCCCTTTACTCCAAAAAAGACCTATCCATGGGAGGACTGAGGAACTTATCTACTTTTTTGGGCACAGGTTCCACTGTGCCTGGCTCCTTCCAAGCCCTGCTGGTGATAAGGTTCACAAGCTCGTCAGCAGGGGGGAAAACCCAGGTAGAAGATGGACCCGTCCTGAAGACCTTCAGGAACATGGATTCCTCCAAAGATGGGAAAGGGGAAGACCATCCACCTCTCTGCTTGAGAACTTCCAGGATGTCCCCAAAAGTAGTTTTGTACCTACCATAAATGTAGATGTCCGATAGATATGCAACTGCAGTCATAACATATGGGTTGTCCTGCCTCAGGCAGCCCTCGGTCGGCCGGATTCCAAAGTTTGGGTCCGACGTCGGCTGATGTCGCATTTCTCTCCGACGTCAGAGCGGCTGGAGTACATAAGCATCAGCCGACGCCATCTTCTTCAGTGTTTCTTGCCCCAGATGCCAGGTGCCCTCCAAGGAAGGCTGTAATCAAATTGAAAGACAAAAGCAGGTTTCCAGACAAATAAATAAGCAATAAACAGATACACCATAACAGATATCCCCAGCTAAGGATAACAGGGAGAGGAGTGGACCCAAGGCATAGAGGGGAAGGGAGGGAAAACCCGACTGCAGTTGCATATCTATCGGATATCTACATTTATGGTAGGTACAAAACTGTACTATGTCCTTCAAGAATGCAACTGCAGTCATAACATATGGGTTGAATACCATAGCTTAGCTGGGGGAGGTGGAATGCTCTAAGAAAAGGATGGTGTAGCTATCAATCCCTGCAGGACTGCCGAAGCAAAGCCTGCTCTGGATCTGGAATATAAAGGAAGGTTGTAGTGTTTGGAAAATGTATGCACGGAGCTCCATGTAGCAGCTTCTAGAATGTCTTTTGTAGGCAGCCCTCTTAAAAATGCTGTAGAGGTGGCTGTAGCTCTGGTGGAGTGTGGTCTGACATTGGCTGGCACACACTTTCCATGGAAGGAATAACAGAATCTGATGCAATGTCCAATCCATTTTGAAATTGTCTGTTTGGAAATTGCTTTTCCTTGTACTGCTGGGGCGTAAGCTACAAAAAGCTGATCAGACTTCCTACTGGTCTTGGTTCTGTCCAGGTAGTAGCGAAGTTGTCTGTGAATGTCCAAGGTGTGCAACAGTCTTTCCCCTTTGTTCTCAGGATTGGGAAAGTAGGAAGGTGAATTGCTTGATTTAAAGAAACCCTAGATACTACTTTTGGCAGAAAGGTAGGGTTTGTTCGTAAGGAGACCCTGTCTCTGTGAAAGGTTATGAAGGGTGGTATTGCCATTAGGGCCTGTAATTCCGAAACCCTTCTTGCTGAGGTAATTGCCAACAGGAAAGCTGTCTTCCATGAGAGAAATTGTAAGTCCACAGAAGCTGCTGGCTCAAAGGGAGGTAGAGTCAGTTTTTCTAGGACAAAGTTGAGGTCCCAAGCTGGTACTGGTGCCTTTCTTGAGGGCTTTATATTCTTGATTCCCCTAAGGAATTGCCTTAAAGGATGTGAAAACACAGGTGGATCAGTGTTGTATCTAGCTGAAATAGCTGAAGCATGTATTTTTATGGAAGAATATGAGAGTCCATTATGTAGCATATCTGCCAAATATTCCAGAATGAGTGGAATGTTCAATAATGATGCATCATGACCCTTGCTGGTATTCCAAATGCTGAATCTCTTCCATTTGGCTGAGTAAACCTTTCTGGTGGATGGTCTCCGGGCTTCTGTTAGTATCCGCTGAACTTCCTTGGAGAGAGATAGATTGAGGTTATTCATGGGATCTCCCAAGCTGTTAGCTGTAGCGTCTGGATGTTGGGATGAACTGTCTTGAAGTTGTGTTGAGTCAAAAGTTGGGGCCATTGGGGAAGGGCCCACTTTTTGTTGTGACATATGCTCCGTAGTAGTGGGTACCAGTGTTGTCTTGGCCAGTCTGGAGCTATTAGGATCCCCTTGGGCTGCTCTGCTTTGATCTTTAGTAATACTGTGGTCATCAGTGGCAGAGGTGGGAATGCATAGATTTTTAGGAAGTTCCAGTTGAATGAGAGAGCATCTATTTTCCATGCTTGTGGATATGTCCTTGTACAGAACGTTTGTAGATGATGATTGAGGTGTGAGGCAAATAGGTCTACTTCTGGCCTGCCCCATGTCGAGGCGAGTCGTATGAAGATTTCTGGATGTAACCTCCATTCGTGGGGGTCTAGGAAATTCCTGCTTAGGCTGTCCGCCAGCACATTGTCTTTGCCTGGAACAAACTGGGATTGCAACTGTATGTTTAGGCTCAGTGATTTTTCCCAAAGATTCATTGTCAGTCTGCAAAGAGGGTAAGAATGGGTGCCCCCTGCTTGTTTATGTACCACATCACAGTGGTGTTGTCTGTCCGTATTAACAGGTGGCCTTGTTGAAGTTGTTGTCCAAAGGCCTCGATGGCATGCATTACTGCCAGCATTTCTTTTTGGTTGATATGCAGATATGCTTCCTTTGGAGACCATTGTCCTTGAATACATCTGCCCTCCATGTGCGCCCCCCATCCAAGGTCTGAGTCGTCTGTGTTCATGGTCTGTGTTATCTGAGGTTTTTTGAATGACATACCTGTGTTTGGCTTACCGAGGCCCACCATAGAAATTCCTTTTGAAGGCATGGAATGAGCAGTATGGTTGCCTCTAGGTTGTTGCTGTGTTGAGACCATAGGCTTTTTAGGTACCATTGAAGCTTTCTCATGTGTAGTCTTGCTAGTGGAACCAGGAGAATGCAGGATGCCATGTAACCCAGGGCCTGTAGGAATCTCCTTGCAGTCATCTGGGTGAGCTTTGCTAAACCTTTGAAGTAATGAGTTAACTTCTTTTGCTTGTCTTCTGTCAGGTAAGCCATTTGAGAGGCTTTGTCTAGTTTGGCTCCTAAGAAGGTTATTTGCTGGGATGGCTGAAGTCTTGACTTTTGGAAGATGACTGTGTATCCCAGAGCCTGTAGCAATTGTATGACATAATTCAAGTTTTTTGTCAGAATCAGTTTGTCGTCCGCTTGTATGAGGCAGTCGTCCAGGCACGGGTAAATTTGAATTCCCTGGAGCCTGCAATGAGCAATTACTGAAGCCAGGCATTTCGTGAATACTCTGGGCGCAGTAGATAAGCCAAATGGCAATGCTGAGAATTGATAATGCTCTGGCCCTGCAAGAAATCTGAGGTATCTTCTGCAGCTGTGTCTGATAGGGACATGCAGGTATGCCTCCTTGAGGTCCAGAGTAATCAGCCAAGACCCCTTGCCCAGCATCGGAAGGAGTTGCTGTAGAGTCAGCATTTTGAACTTTGGTACCATGAGAAAAGTGTTTAATGCGGACAAGTCCAGTATTGGTCTCCATTGAGTTTCTTTTCTTGGAACAAGGAACAGTCTTGAATAAAACACCCCTGGCCTTGTTCTTGTTGTGGAACTTTTTCTATTGCTTTGATTTGAGCAAGCAGAGAAATTGGCTTGATAGCCTCTGCCCTCTGGTTTTGTGGTAGGTTTGGCATGCCTTGTTTTCTTGGCAAGGTATGAAAATGGAACCTGTAACCGTGGTCTATAATGTCCAAAATCCATTTGTCCTTTGTCAGTCTGTGCCAATTGTCTGAAAACAGAGATAATTTTCCGCCCAAAGGAGTTTCTGCTTGCTCCTTGGTCAGCGGAACTAGAGGAAAGTCATTGAGATTGTCCTTGTGGGACAGGAGAAACCCCTGTGTCACTTCTTTGGTTTGCTGGTTGCCATTGTCGTCCCCTGTAGGAACCTCTGTATTGTCCTCTTCCTCGGGTACGCCTGTTTTTGCCCCTTTGAAATCTTTCAGGATTAGGAAAGGACCAGTTTTTAGAAGGCCAATTCCTGCTGCATCTGGGTGGCTGAACCTGGAGGAAATCTTTGACTGTCTGAACTGACTTGGCTTTTTCCTCAATGGACTTTAACACATCTTTAGCATTAGCACCAAAAAGCTTGTTCTTTTCCAAGGGTGCATCAAGAAGTTTTGCCTTAACATGATCTGGTAAAGGTTGTTCTTTTAACCATGCACGTCTACGAATGACCGCCCCTGTCATAGCTGCCCTACATGAAGCTTCCAATGCATCATATCCACACTGAAGAAAGTGATTGCTAACTTGCTGAGAATTATGCACAGCCTCCTGCAAAGACTTCCTATCTAAAGGTTCAGGAGAGGCCAATGTTTTCTGTAAATCATCTAACAGGTAATCCTGATATTGAAACATATGAAAGACAATTGAGAGCTCTCATAGATAAAGTAGTGGAGGTGTAAACCTTCTTCCCCCATCTCTCTAATGACCTAGCTTCCCTGTTGGAAGGCAAAGGATTTCTGGAGGTGGTAGTTGAAACCCCTTTCGGTCCCTGTGAAATTGTTTCTAAATCAACAACATGGGCCCTAAAGAAATGAGAATGGGTTTCTGGGACCCTATAGTATCTGTCAGGCTTGACAGGAGCAGGAGGAAGAGCATCAGGGGTAACACTTGAGTCAGAGTATAAATCATCCAAAACATCAAGCACAGGAGGTATAGCTAAGGGTCTGTGTTGGGGCTTTTTAAGGAAGGTTCGAAGGCGCTTTCTGGAATCAGAATATTCCTGGCCTTGCCACTTAAAATGTTCCCTCATGGAATGCAGAACTTCCCCAAAAGAAATATCCTCAGGAGGAGAGGCCGAGGGGATGGAGTCCTCTGCATCTGAGTCCTCATAGGTCTGGAAGGGCTCTTCCTGGCTTTCGGAGTGAACAGAGTCCTCAGAATCTTCATCTGAAGGGAGAGGGTCAGAGGGTTCAACCCTGGGCCTCTTATCAGGAGGAGGCTGGGATCCTCTCTCAGGATGGGCCTGGGAACCTCTGATCATGGAAATTAAGTCTGCGGCCATAGTCATGATTTGTGTTTCAGGAGTAGGCTGAGGTAAGGCTTTAGCAGTAAGGTGCTTGGACTTGCTGGCTGCCTTAGCACGAGTGTAGGCCTTGATAGACATGGACATGGGAGGCCTAGCAGCTCCACGTGCAGGAGTGACCTTATCAACAGCAATGGTCTCGGGCATTTCCTCGGTTTCAGTATCCGGAGGAAAATCAATAACTGGCGTCGGTGTGGTCTCCGGTATCGGTGGTATAGGTAATGCAGTGTCTTCGGTTCGGAGCGGTGGAATAACCGCCTCAGAGGGAACCGGGGCACTCGCGGTTAGTTTTGGCATGGTGTTGGTGGAAGACGCGGGCCGAGGATGTCGGTCCCGGACTTTTCGTTTCTTAGGAGTCTGCGATGTCGGTAGTTCCGACGGCATTGTATAATCGAATTTTTCGCCGAAAAAGTCTTCAGTGAACTCCGCCCGGCGCCTGCGAGTGCACTTATTGAAGCGAGCACAGGCGGCACAGGCAGAGTCTGGGCCAAGGCAAGGGAGGCAGTAAGAGTGGAAATCCTTATGAGGTATTTGTTTACCACAAGACAAACAATTATTTACTTTTTCAGTAATTTCTGACATCGGCTGAGGCAAGAAAAGGTCCCCAATGGGGTACTTAGCTTTTTTGATGACTTCGGTTCGAAGAATACAGGAGCTGACCGACCGGCACTTGCGAACTGCTTCTGCTTCGGGCACCGCGCGGCAAGAAAGACTGAAGAAGATGGCGTCGGCTGATGCTTATGTACTCCAGCCGCTCTGACGGAGAGAAATGCAACATCAGCCGACGTCGGACCCAGACTTTGGAATCCGGCCGACCGAGGGCTGCCTGAGGCAGGACAACCCATATGTTATGACTGCAGCTGAATTCTTGAAGGACATGGACATATGTTCAGGCTGAGGTCTGGGAGGCCCATTTCCCTCTTCAATATCCATGTCCTTGGTGAGGAACTCTCTGGGAGAGTCCAATTTCCTCCTCTTACATGTTCTTTTTTGAGGGGGTTCCTCCACGATGCACTCAGGGGAGAACTCGGAAGCGTTGGTTACCTCAAGTGGGCCAGTGCCTGTCTAAAGGCCCTTGCAGGAGGGCTGACTCTGGATGGATGAGGAGGTCTCAGCAATCAATCCCAAGAAAGGCTGGGGAGGACCTAGAGAAATAGGAGAGGTAACTGTCATACTGGAAAAGGTCCTCTCTACCACCCAGAAGGCCATGAGACTGGACGAAGCCCCCCACCATCCCCAGTGGCCAGAGCTACTTGGGAAGGAAGAAGGGACCCCAACACAGCACCAAAGCCCCCAGACAATACCAGCCCCAAGCTATCCAGTGCTAAAGACCCCAAGAGAAGGTAGCAGTCTGAAAAATACAGACCCAAACCCACTCCCATGGAACTCGCACTGACCCCTCAGAGACGAGGCCCGCCCTGGTCCGAGGGCTGTGTAAGAGAGCCAGCCAGGGACCCTAATGGAGTCGAGAAAGGGGAAATACCTGACACCATCAGCCTCTCACTTGAAATCTCCTGGATATAGACGAGGTTGACGAGTGGCCATATCTTGTTAGGAATCAAATCTTGGATCCCGAAACTCTATGGCTCCGGAGAAGGGGATCGGCTCAGATGACTCGGATCGGAGTGCCTGGAGGACCAAGAAGGGGAGCCTTCAATGATAATGGGATCCGAAAGAGCTGTCAGATATGACAACCTAGTAGGATCTGATGGTCTATATGGCATGGCAGACGGATCCCTCTAGCTTTCTCCTACTCAGATCTGAAGGCCTCCATTCCACCAAGACCTTGGATCTGAAAGCCTGCTCCAAAGCTCTGGGAATGGAGGACTTAGGATCTGAAGCAGAAGAGGCTGGGCTCGGATCCGGGATCTGCAATCCTACAGCCTCGGCTTCTTTGGGAGAGAAGAAGAGGTTCGCCCCGAGGGAGGAGGAGGCCTCTTCTTAGGCTCCTGAGAGGGCTTGGAAGCAGAGTCCATAGGCAGAGGACCACCCTGAGCCAGGTCCTTCAGTAACAGCTTGGTGTGGCACTCTATTTGGGCCCTGGGGTTGAATGCAGCACAAATGTCACATTCAACCTCCAGCTGCGGCAACCTAAGCAATACAGACACTCCTTATGCGAGTTGGAACATAGCATCTTCCGACCGTACAAGGAGAATCTTTTAAACCCAGACGTTTTTTCAGCCATGCTAAAGAAAAAGGAACACACACACACACACACACACACACACACACACACACAGATGTTAAGAATACTCTCACTAAAAGACAGAGACAGAGAGAAATAAGTTTTTATTTTTGATAAGCTACAGCAAAAAGAAAGGCCCCAAAGCCAAGCACCAAAGAGGGAGGAATACCTAACTAAACCCAAGTTCTAACTGGGAGGGGAGGAAATTCAATTAACTACAAACAGAGCAGTTCAAGACAGAAAGAAACCCAAACAAAATAGAGAAAAAAAAAAAACAAGAAATAACACTTATGTGAAAAAACTGCTACCCTCAGCCTGAACCACTTCTGAAGCATTTCAGTGGCAAACAAGATCTGGGGGCTTAGAATGTAGCAAGAAATTATGGGAAGGGGAGGAGCTTGAGCTCTGGATTTGTCCGAGACGTTACCGTCTCGGAACCAAGATCCATCTGTGATGAATACTGACACTGACACCATCAGATCTACTTGCAATATTAAAGGCTGAGAAAAAAGAGCAGTCAAGTCAAAGGAGTAGGGATGGAAATTTGGAGAAAACAGAAAAAAAAGGTTAACTGCAAATAAATCATGCTGTAAACTTTCTAGCTACTCAAAGAAGACAAAAGCAGAGACTACTTACAGGGCAAAATACAAGTTTCTTTGAAAATGTTTTGTGTTTGAATATTCTAAGTGATGCTTTCCACCAGCAAATGATATCTAGAGAGGAGAGGAAAGTGTAGCGTATAACAGAGCTATGAGAAAGTGCTGTAGGTGCTGAAAAAATGCTGCCTTTGGCAACTGGTCCTGGTGTTGAAGTAGACAGACTGGATCACGTAGGATCTATTGTTAAGGAAAATACACAGCTATTTTTCCTGTCACAATGAGGTCCATCCTTGCTAGCAGCATAACAAAGTCCCACTGTTCCAAGCTAATTTTTCTGGGTGGTATCTGTCATAGGACCACAATCCTGATTATTGTGGCTCCCAAGGAAAACCTAAACTCTGCTACCACATTTAGTCTTCCAGTGTCTTGTAAAGGTACTCAATGAAAACAAAGTAGTTGCTGCACAAATATCATACAAAGCTCCATTACAGAAAACAAGCATGCAAGGCACCAATTGTTCTATTAGAATTTGACCCTGGAACAAAGTACAGACACTTATGTTTTCCTTAGCAATATTTGAATTAAGAAATAACCCACGCCTGGGTGTGGGTAATGCTGGATTTACTCACGGCTGGTGTGGTGTGGTCACGAGGGTGAAGCCCAAGTGGCCAAACAAAGACAACCGTGGGTAAATCCAGCATTACCCACACCCAGAAGTGGGTTATTGCTATTATACAATGACATTATATAAGAAAAAAAATACTTACTTTTCTTAAATAATGGAATTGTATAACGCCTCTGTGCTGCCCTTCCACAGCTGTCCGGTATTCTGCAGCAGTTCTGATGTACTGCGTATGCGTATGCTTATGCAGTACATCAGAGCTGTGTGTGGAAGCAACGGAGAAAGGAAGATCTACCTTGCTTTTTTAAATGTGTCTCGCTATGTTAAAAGAGTTTAACATAGCGAGATAGCTTTACAAAAAGCAATAGAGAAAATAAGATCTCCGTTCCCTTTGTTAAAGCTTTCTCGCTATGTTAAACTCATTTAACATAGCGAGATTACAGCAACGGAGCTCTTCAGTTCTCCGTTGCTACCAAAAACACAAAAAAATCAAGACTTATACTAATGGAAAAAGTCCGGGTGACCGGACCTTTTTCCATTAGTATAAGTCTGATTTACAATGGGCACGCTGACCAATCAGCATGCATGTTTTGGAATATTAATGAGGGGTCATTGTATAATAAATATTTTAGCCTTTTAGCCAAGGTCACTTTGTATACTTTGGCTGCAAGTTTAGAATATTTTCTTATAGGTTTAGTATTATCACCTACCGAGAATCCATTGAGTATCAAAGATATTCTCAACTGTTGGAGTAGTTGGAAAAGAAAACTAGTAACCAATAACAACTAAGCTTGATTATGATTAGTCTCAATAGCTACCTTAGTTGTAAAGGAAGGTTTTTATACATGGGCACCCAATCCTTATGAAAGGCCAGGTAAGGAGGGTCCAGTGCTACAGCTTACAACTCAGAAATCATTTTATCTGATGTGGTTATCACAAGGAGAAGTGTTTCACAGACAAATACTTCAATTTTTCAGATGCTAATACCTCAAAAAGGAGGATGGCAGTTTCAATCAGATGGTCTTAAGAGAAAGATACTTTCAGAAAGGCTTGTAGACTTTTAAAGAAGCTGAGGATAATAAATTTGCAACCCGATAAGAAGTTGGAAAAAGTTGCAAAACAAATTTCAACTGATGAAGTTCACAGTCAAAGATTTGCAAAAGGCATTCCAATATACAATAGAAGGTATAGAAGATGTGACAAGGTTAACGACCTCTAATGAAGCCCATATGGAAAAAATGCATACACTTGCTTACAGGTCTTCCTAGTATATGGTTTCTAGGATGGTGCAATGATTTGAACTACCCTACCAACATGTGGTAGAGTGGAGACTTGAGTGGGGCTTACAAAAGGGATAGGGTAGGATAGCAGGGTTCTGAAGGAACACAGATAGACAGGCTTCCCTAAAATGTGGCATAACCACAGAATTCATAATTATAAAGGACAAAATAGGTATTCAGAATGACATTATACCTGTGTTGTCTGATTCTGGATAAGTATTGCTGACTCAGGAATGGGAAAGGAGCATAAAGGAGTGCAGGGGGGACACTTCTGGAAGAGAGCATCCCTAAGGCACTCCCTCAGCAGAGAGATAAGAGAATACAGGCTGCTCTTTTGTTATAAGCTACACTTTCCTCTCCTCACTTGGTGTTAGTCATGGAGGCAAACATGTTGCAGCAAGGCCTGCACTGGTAATACAACAATTTCTGCAGTACTGTGGGGTGGCATGACAGGTTGTGTGGCATCAGAAAATACTCTGAGGCTGTCTACTAGTTGATTTTTGCTGGAATACAAACATAGTCCATTCCAAACCCTCAGTGCTTCTTACCACAAGGGATTACAGTGGTTTCCACGTGGCTTGCTGATGTACCAAATAAATGACATGTTGTTGAAGTGGATGACTGTCATTACCCTAGGATAGGGAGTTTTGAAAGCTGTGGAAGGTGAGAAGGACTGCACCCAACTCCAAAATACTGACTTGCTTCTGAATGGAACCAGACAGCATGGGTAGTATACAATTCAGAATGGCCCTTTCCCAACCTAGAGTAGAGGCATACAGGACGACTACCCCTAGTGAAATGGGAATTTGGAACGGATTGGCTTGCATCAGTTTACACTAAGTTAGTTTGATGGCAACAGCAGACAGGAAATCCATCTAGTCTGCCCTTTTAACTGTCTTATCATTCTACCTCCACCTCCATCACCTTACTCCTTTTTCTGTCCTTTGCCTTCTTGAATGCCTCAGTAGATTCCCTGTACACCACATATTCCAGTGAGATATTTTATGGGTCCACAAACCCTTCTGGGGAAAATATATTTTCTAGATATCTAGGAATTAGTCAAATAACAAAAAGAAATAACATGGAAGAAACTTAAACTAGCTATTCAGATGAATTAATAACACTGCAAAATCAGAGGTTGAAATGGAAATGGTTTTGGTTTTCAGCTTGGCCCCTTGAAACCCCGCTGAATGATTGTACATATTTTGGGGGTTGGTTTTATTTTTTACTCTTTCCGTCCTCCTTAATTCAGGAAACTCTTGGTCATATGGTCGGTTAAGCTCTTGTACATTTTCCCTTGTACAAGATGTGTCGTTGTTGGAGTTGCTAGTATTGTAAATAAATCTGTTTCTCCATTGACTACCTGGGGGTTTTGGGTATGCAACTCCACTGGCATACTGATTCAAAGCCCTTTCTAATTCTTCCATTTTACCAGTTTGAAATTTTGCTATTTGTTGGTCAATGCTGTTATAAATTCTTAGGATCTCATATTTTGAATTGTCGTATGATGTATCTTCCCTGATGTCCCTATCTAGGACAGTCAATTCATTGAGTATATCAATGTTTATCTAATTATATTTAATAATAATTCTATAGCATTTTAGTGTATTTTTAATATATTTAATATATTTATTGTTGTATTTATAATGACAATAGAGTAGCAAGTATATATGCCGATTAAACTATGGGTCCAATGAAACAAAAGGCTGTATAAAAGGATATGATGTAAATATTTTAATTGTCTGATGAAGTTTAACCTAGCCTTAAATGAAAGTGCTTACTGTGTGAATAAAGTGTGTTTTTGCATCAACTACTAGATTTGTGTACTTCAGCTGTGGAGACTTAGCTGCTTTTGCCTTTTTTTGGTCAGTTTGATTGTTCCGTTACTACATTGGAAAGGAGTTCGGTAAAAAATAAAGTTTGAAACCATGGGAAGTTGAGAAGTTATGTAAGTAGTTGCCTCCCCAGTGGCCTTAGAGTACTTTAACACATTTTTTCTTAAGGCTAAAAGTTAATGTTTACTGACACCATCCAAGTTGTTTTTCACACTTGGAAGCAGAAAAAAAATAAGATAAGATAAGAAAAAGCAATTAGTGTAAGTGATAACACAGGGAGTAACATGCCTTATTATGGGCAACCTTAATTTTAAATTAAGTAATGCCTGTGGGTACACTCATCAGCTTAGGGCAAACTGCTCCTATCTGGAGGAATAAATATTTTTGGAAAATGTACACAGTTTTCTGTGCATGTTCCAAGTTAAAAGGGGGTGCTTGGTTTTGAAAACTGAGTTATTTATTTTTTTGTTTGTTTATTTTGGTGTTTTTAATGAAGCAAAACGTTCTGAAAATGTGATACTTGGTAAACTGAGATGTGAATAGGCAACTACATAAGAGATCAGCCTGCCAATGTGTACATGCAAGCTAAAAGTTGGAAATGAAAATTCAAACACATTGCATTTAGGTGGGAATAACACCTTTCTGTTATAATGGCTACACTTCTGATATTATCATGAAATGTAAATGGCCTTACAGGTACACAAAAAAGCAAACAGTATTGAATTATACCATGAAGTGTAGGGCACAAATAGAAATGTTGCAGGAGATACATTTGGAGAGAAATGAGCATGTGAATTTGATAAGGAAATTTTAGGGTGCACATTCAGCAGAATATCAGGGATAAAGGACAAGGGGAGCAATAATACTGAATAGCTAGAGAGGCTCCAGTAGTGATAGGAGAAAAAAATAATAATATAGATTTCTGGTAGTAAGGGGTTACTGATCACACTGGCATGCCCCTAAAACTGCTTTTATGAAGCTTAAGAGAATTTTTTATAAAAAATAATTGGCTTTCACCAGTGAATATTATCGGGGGGGGGGGGGCTGGAACCTGATCTGCAATAATGAGTATGTATCTGGGGACATACAGTAGAAGATTAAGCAAACTCTGAAATATATGAAAATGTTTGGTATGGAAGAAGTAATTTCAGTAGTAGGAACTCGAAAAGAATTTACACAGTATTCCCCATGGACAAGAAATGGGCTAGACTGGACAAAAGTTATTTCAGATCATGAAACAATAAAAACTAAAATAAAGAACAAGTTATTTCAGATCATGAAACAATAAAAACTAAAAGATGCAACATAATGAAGTAAAAATGATATACATGTGCTTTAACACTTACCTGTTAAAGAAAGGAATTTAATGAGTGGGTACTGGAAAATATTATGCATGTTAGAAACTTCTTCACAAGGGATAGCTTGCAAGTAGCGTAGCATGACAGTAAAGTTTAAAAATATGCAGGAATAAGAGAAAAGTAATGGGAATTTAGAGGGGTTGGCAAAAGTTAAAATACAGCAGACTAAGGGGAATCACACAGAACAGGAATACAAGCAAATGTAGAGTGCTACAGAGAATAAGGGAGTATTTACATGACATGTATGACTTTAGAAAGGTTGCTATTATACAACTATTTTTGATAACAGCACCAGAGCACAAAAATGTTTAGCACAACAGCTTAGACAACAGAAAGTAGTAATGGTTGTTCCCAAAAGTGCAGGGCATAATAAGAAAAATAACCAGAGATCCTACAGTAAAATTAAGAAATATTTCAGAATTTTTTAATCTCCTTTAGCACCTTCATACTGCTATTTGATACAATGTGCTTTTCTGTGTCCTGCTGATATGATCTTCCTTGTTTTCCCATTAACACTTCCAACCTTTTGCTGTTAGTTTTTAACACTGCCACTGCTATTGTCATGTCCTACTCTAAGACATTTTACTTACCTTTTGATAATCCTGACTGATAAAAAAAGAGTGAAAATTAACCACGCACCATGGTTCACACGCAGACAAAAGCTACAATGTCTAACAGATACAAGTTTGGAAAGAATAGCTTAAACTTAAAATTCCCTATAACCTCCAGCTTTACAGAGAATTATGCAACCTGAGTAAAAAAACATGTGAAACTAGATAAAAAAACAATATTATAGCCATCTACAACTTAACACAAAAAAGACTCCAAAATATGCTGGACATCAATAAGTAACCTGTTACATCTGGGCTCAAACAAGAAACCCAGCCCTTCTCGTAATAGTTCTCCACTCTAAATTGCAACCTTATTTAATACCTACTTCACAGAAAACATTACCTCCATAACTAAAAACTCTTCACCACCATGCAGTGCTTCTACCACACCAACACCCAATCCTAGTAATTCAGCAAACAATTTAGACTAAAATCAACATTATCCATACACGCTACCACTTCTTTTATCCCCCATCCCGATATCCCCATCTGAACTTAATTTACCCTGTATATCCATTGCCAGCAACTTCCACTTAGGACATAGCTCTACATCAATGATAAAAAAAACTTCTACTTAAACTCAAAACCTTGCTCCACTACAGCTGACAACCTCCCACCTGAATACTTTAAGATAGATCTTGATGCCATAGCATACGCAGTCTCTAACTTTATCAACAGATCTATATCTGAAACCTATGTACCCTCACTATAGACAAAAATCCTATATTATCCCTCTTCATATGTGGCATCTCGGCTGACGTCTCTATCTTCAGACCTACTGCAATATTATCACCACTCTCAAAAATTCTTGAAAGATGTATTCATAATCTAATCTTCTACTATCTTCTGCAAGAACAGCTCTCAACATCCATCCAACATGGCTTCTGCCCAACACACAGTACAACTACTGCCCTCCTATCATTCACTGACACCATAAACAAATACAGGGACTTGGGCAAACTTGTTTCCTCCTTATTCCTTGACCTTTCAAACGCTTTTTTATAGTTTCTCACCCTAAACTCCTGTATAAATTGTCGCAACTTGGACTACCCCTTTCCTCATCAGTGTGGTTTAATAGCTATTTAACTGACAGGCTCCAGTCTGTGAAATAGCAGAATATTATATATATATATATATATATATATATATATATATAATATATATATATATATTTTCTTGGTCCCCTTCTCTTTAATATCTTTATGAATGTCCTTTATACCTCTGTAGGTCCGGCTGCTCTTTTACAATATGCTGATGATGCTACACTTATATGAGCATCTAATAACTTGCCTCAACTTCTCCGTATTATACAAGATTTTCCTCAGTTGAGAAATAGCTCCATAACACTCAGCTACAACTCAACCCTAAAAAACAAAGTTGTTGCCATTTTTCCCCAAATCACACATTCCTGATTGAATTTCAAAGTCCTTTCACTAAACAAATCTGAAGTGATTACAGATGACAACCTTAAATTTGACCTGAATGTTCAAAACATAAAAAGGCTCACGAAAAATAAGGAATGCTCTACAGGCATAAAAAAATATTTACTTTCATTTTTTTTTATTAATTTTTTTAAACATAAATGGAAGATAATGACATTTCATTTCCGAAATATTCAACATAGTAAAAAGCAAAAAAAACTACATGATAAACTACTATAAAGAGCACATAAAATAAGAAGTTATGTACTTACCATAATGTTCCATGTTTGCTGTCCATAATCTCGCCTTCATTATTGCTGGTTGGGTTCGGAACCGAGCATCGGTTCCGTATTGGCCTACTACTAAAGCTTGAGAGCTTCTACTGGCTCAAGTCTATATCCTATTCCATCATGCCTAGGGAAGATTACCCAGATCTTGTCTGCAAATTACTAAACTATTCTTAAGTAGTATACAAAATCCCAAGTTAACCGTTGATAGTCTATGCCTCTTGAGACGAGACGGGAATCAGAGAACACAATTCACAACCATAAAATTCCTCTCGATCCTCCAGGAGCGAAGGTTGGGGAAGGAGGATGGGACGCAATAATGAAGGCGAGATTATGGACAACAAACATGGGATGTTATGGTAAGTACATAACTTCTTAATGTTATGTTGTCCCATCTTGCCTTCATTCTTGCTGGTTCGGACAAGTGTCCCTAGCGCCTCTTTTCTTGTGAGGCTCGAGGGAATAAGCTCTTCAGAACAGTGGAACAAAAGGAAGCCCTGTTCTGGGAGGCCACATCTACTTTGTAATGAGTGATAAAGGTATGAGGATTGACCCATGTGGCTGCAGCACAGATTGAGTCCATAGGTAATCTGGCCTGAAAGGCAGCTGAAGTTGACATAGCTCTTGTTGAGTGGCCTCTGATCTTTCCAGGCAATTATTTATGCTGAGAATTATATGCTTAGGTAATAGTGTCTGGAAGCCACTTTGACAAGGTAACTCTTGATATTGGTGCCCCTCTTCTATTATCTGAGAAGGAGACGAATAACTGGTCAGATTTTCTGAATCCCTTTGTTCTATGCAAGTAGAAGCATAACTGCCTGTGGACATCCAATCGGTGTAGCTTACATTCTGCCTTGTTACTATAGTTTGGAAAGAAAACAGGTAGGCCAATGGACTGATTCAGATTGGTTTCAGAGCACACTTTGGGGAGGAATGAAGGATTTGTTCTAATAGAAACTCTGTCTTTGTGAAAAAGTAGACTGGGGGACATATGGACAGAGCTTGAAGTTCTGAGACCCTCATTGCTGAGGTAATGGCTGCCAAAAAGACTGTTTTCCAGGTTAGAAATTTAAGTTGGCAAGAGGAAGCTGGTTCGTATGGTGGGAGAATCATAGTAGTCAGTATCAAAATTAAGGTCCCACGGGGTCTATATCAGAAGACCGAATGGAAAAAATATTGAATGGCAAAACAACGAAAAGACCGGACTTCGAACTTGCTATTGTGGGGGGCTGCACCCCTCCCCCCACTAAATATATATACCAACTCTGACATCGCACTACAGTGAGGAAAGGGCAAATATTCTAATCTTCACTATACCGCGATCTGGTAAACAGCACTTTGAGGTCCGGTCTTTTTGCTGTTTTGCCGTTCGATATTTTTTCCATTCCGTCTTCTGATATAGACCCGGTCCCACGGAGGCAGTGGCTCCCTTAATGGGGGCCTTAGTAAAAATGTACCTCTCAGGAAAGCTTTGCACAAAATGTGAGACATAATTTTTGAACCCATGTCTCCTATGTGGCAGTTAGATATGGCGGCTAATTGTACTCATATGGTAGCTGCTGCTGCTGCACCTTCATTAAAAATTTCTGCTGAAAAATCCAAAATTGTACTTACAGGGACTGTGAAGGGATCTATGTGATTCTTGAAAGCCCAACAAGAGAACCTTTTCCATTTGCTAGCATAAAGCTTTCTAGTTGTTGTCTTACAAAATGACACTAGAATGTGTCTCACACTACAGGGGATATGTCTGGAAGCCTAGTTAAGACTGGAAGTGGAGCAGCCAAGGTGTCAGTTTGAGGATTTGGATAGAGGGATGGCACGTTAAGATCTGGTACCGAGTCCAGGATCCATGGCTCTTCTTGGAGAAGGGACCATAGGAAAGGAAACCAAATTTGGCAAGGCCAGTACGGAGCAATGAGTATTAACCTGCAACTGAACGATTTGGCTTTCTGTAGAACTTTGGGAATTAGTGGAAACGGGGGGAAAGGCCTAAAGAAGTCTCGAGGGCCAATCATGAACAACTGTATCCCTTGGTGACTCCCCCCGGAGGAGGGATTAGGGCAAACTAGCTGCTGCATTTGGTATTCATGGACATGGCAGAGAGGTCACAGCAAGTCTAGCCCCACTTGTGAGAAAAAAAGAGATCTAATCTAGTGGGAAACTTTCCTTCTTTTTTATACAAAAACTGTTCCAATTTGAAGCAAATTTTATGTAAGGATTCTGTGCTAAATACTAAGAAATCTACCCAAGTAATGGGAACAGTCTCTTGTGGTTCCTGTACCAGGTGTAAAATGATTTGTCTAGACTCAACTTTTACTCATTCCACATTAGGTTTCACCTATCATATTAATATTGCAGCTACTTGTCAAACAAAAAACCTGGTTTATTTAGCAACTTGTACAAAATGTACAGCATTCTACATTGGATTAACTAAAAGAAGGTTAACTGACCGTATATATGATCATTTATATGAAATAAAGAAAGAAATAAATACCAATGCATTAGCACAACATATATTAGAACATAAAGAACATAATTTTCTATTTAGGGTACTTGAAAAAATAAACTTAAACCCCAGGGGCGGAGACAACATAAATAATTTAGCCCTGGCAGAACTAAAGTGGATTTTAAAATTCAATGCTCATAGTTACCCAGGATTGAATACCTCAGTTTCCATTAAACCCATTTTAAATAATAGGAAACGCTAACAGTATTGTACAGTTATTACATATATACATTTATAGTTGTATGTTTTTTACTACTAGTAAATGTTCTTAATATTATGTTAATAATTATATATCTTAACTTATATATTTTTTTAATAGTATTTTTATATTAATATTGGTTTAAAACTAGATATTTTTTACATGTCACTATATAATTTTAAATTTATATATGTTCTTTAATTCATATGTCCTGTTTTTTACAAGCAATCAATATGTTTAGTTAAGTTTATATTCAATATTTATATGTTTTAATACACAGTTATATTCCTGGATCCATGCTATATCAAATTAAATCACATTTTTATCTAAATAGATTATGTTCATTAGCTTTAAGGCATAGGAAGTATTCTGGTATATAAATTCTAACTATAAGTATATTCAAGATCTATTCATTTGTATATTTTAAATGTATGGTTTCATTCCTCCACCATTTTTTAGCACTGCTATATATTTCTCTACCTCATAGTTATTCGTGCCTCACCGGGTACGTTTATGCTTCAAGTTGTTAGCATATTCCATTAGACCTTGCTTCGGACTCCATTTGCTCTGTGATATACTTTAAAAGCTTTATGTCACTTGGTTTGAGCTCCGAATTATATCTCTTGATGTTTTAACAACATATTCTTATAGCAAGACTTAATTAAGTATGAAAAAATTTTTAAAAATGATTTCACTTGTTTGGTTTTTAAAAAAGACATCGATAGAACTCACATTTAACTATGTACTTTTAACGGTGCATTAAGCACAAATATATATTCCTAGTAATACTTTGTGAAATGCTTTATAGTAATCTGATGTATATTGTCAAATAATTCATTCTAAACAATTCATTTAAATGATTGCAAGCTTCGCCTACGATGGTAACCATACAAAAGCTTATTGAACATTATATTCATTAGCATTTCGATACATAGAGTTTTTTATTGCCTTTTTTATTGTCTTTTTAAATACAATCTAACTGTTGAACTACACTAGGTTCCTTAAATGTTTATTTATTAGTTTAGTTATAGTGTCGAACACAAACAAATTCTTTCAGGGTCATACCTGTTTGCTTTCAATTGCGCGATGTATTTAATGCTCTCATTTATTTTATTTTATCTTATTTTACTTAAATATAGAGTTATAGTTGAATTACATTAAGTTTCATGATAGTCTGTCTAGCTCACTATTTACACAATCTAGTGTACATTTTAAATAATTTGTGTTAAATGTGTGCAAGCTCCGGTTACGATGATAACAAAATAAATGCTCACCCAGCTCTATTTTTATTAGTATTTTGATATGCAAGGCTCATTTTGCCTTTTGTCTAAACAAGGATTAATTGCTGAACTGCACCAAGTTTCTTAAATGTTTAAATGCTTACTTGTCTGTTTAGATGCATTGGCAATTGTTCATAAGCCCTTTCAAGGGCTATATCTGTCAAATTTCAGTTGCGCAGTGTTCTCACTGCATTTGTTAATTTTACCGAAGCAAAAAGTCATAGCTGAATCCTATTAAATTCTATGATTCTTTGTTTGTTTAATTCATATATACATGTATTTACACTCTTAATTCATAAACCGCAATATGAATCAAGTTCACGGTTTGTTAATTTAGAGTTGGTATTTACTACTAATGAAAGCATTGCTTCTGATAGTTTGTCAGTATTTGGTAGTTGAGCATTTCTGCTTTAAATGACTAATGAGGTACTTAATTACATAGGGCTTGGTTTCATTTTATATAATTTATGTAGTATATAAGCACTGTACTATAGGGTTTTCATTTGTCTGATGAAGCGTGGCTGTGACCACTTTGAAGCTTTACCCTTCAATTATACTTGTTACAATAAAGAAGAGTTTTACTTTTGCTACGGCTGCCAACAATTTCTTTGAACTGTGGATTTGGGAAGTTTGTTAAACAGAAACTGCTCAGTTTTTCAACTTCATTGCGGTGAGATCAGGTTTCTGCTTTTTGCATTTGCCCACTTGTGAGAAATCTGGTTCGCAATTTCTTGTTTCAGGGACAACTCATGAGGCATTAAAATTGCCCTGCATAATTTGTCCGCTATCACGTTGGATTTCCCTGGGATATGCGCTGCAATCAGAAAACGTTGAGAAGAGACTGCCCTTTGCCACACTCTCTGAGCCTCTCGACACAGGGGATAGGATCTGGTTCCGCCTTGTTTGTTGATGTACCAAACTACCGACATATTGTCTGTCTGAATTGCAATTGTACCTGGTGGAAAAGAGTTCTGGAATGCCTGCAACACCAGGAACACCAGTCTCATCTCTAGGACATTGATGTGCAAGTGGTACTCGTGTTCCTGCCAAGTTCCTTGGATGATCTATCCCAGATAATGCCCCACCCAGCCTATCTGGGAAGCGTCCGGGGTCGCTGTGGCAACTGGTTGAGGGAGAGTGAACAGCCTGCCTAGAGTTACCTGTGTGGATTGAAACCACCAGCATAGGTCTTTCTTGCAGGAGTCTGTAATGAAGATCTTGTGGGACATGGGCAACTCCTGCATGGGCCACTGAGTGAACAGTAGCCACTGCAGGACTCTCATGTGTAGATGTGCCAGATGTACTAATGCTATTGCAGCTGCCATAGTGCCCAAAACCTTAGAACAAGCCTTGCCTGTACTTTCCTTTTCAAGAGCAGGATGAACACTTGATGGTGCAGTGTCTGTAACCTGTCGTGAGGCAGTTTTGCTACCATGTCTTCTGCGTTTAAGTCTGCTCCTATGAATGTAATATGCTATGATGGCAACAAGGCTGACTTTTTGAAATTTATGGAAATGCCCAGTTCTGAGCAAAGATGAATGGTGATGTCTCTTGCTTTGGTTAGTAGATGCTTGGTGATGGCGGTCAGAAGCCAGTCTAAGTACGGAAACAACCGGAATCCTAGACGCCTCAGGTGAGCCGTGACTACTGCCATGCATTTGGTGAACACTCTGGGGGCTGTAGTGAGACCAAAGGGGAGAGATCAAAACTGGTAATGACTGGCTCCCAGCCGGAAGCGTAGATGTTTCCTGGATCGTCTGTCCATTTTTATATGGTAGTACACATCCTGGAGATCTATTGAGCACATCGAGTTGTCTTTTCCAAGAAAAAGGGAGAATAGATTGCAGTGTCACCATCTGGAACTTTGATTTTTTTTTTTTTTTTACGAACTTGTTCAGCCTGCTGAGATCCAAAATGCGTCTCCAGTCCCCTGCTTTCTTTGGAACTAAAAAGAACCTTGAGTAAGTTCCGGATCCAATTTGGTCTGCGGGGACTTCCTGGATGACTCTTTTTTTTTAGCAACCTTTATATCTCTATGGTGCTTGTTTGATCCCTTTGACTGGGTGGAATGTCTAGGACTGATTTTGTTTGTAGGTGTGGGGAGGCGAAGGGTATGTTGTATCCCCTGGATATTATTGACTGTACCTATTTGTCTTGAGTGATGTTCAGCCAGGCTTCTGGGTACAGTGACAGTCTGCTCCCGACTGTCTCCAGAGGTGGACATGCGGGCCTCCTTTCAGGAGTGCTGGAATGGCCTGCTAGAGAAAGTACAGTTGTGTACACTTACCATAAATGTAGATGTTTGAGTGTATTCACTGTTGCAGTCATCACATTTGGGTTATCTGCTTGCAGTAGCCCTCACTTGGCCTGATTAACAAAGTCTTGGGTCCTGCGTCGGTTGCTCTCTCCTCTTCCATGACATCAGGTCGTCAGGGGTATAAAACATGCAGCCGACACCATTACATCAGTTTTTCTTGCCCCAGATGTCAGAATGTATATATATATATATATATATATATATATATATATATATATATATATATATATATACACACACACACACACACACACACACACACACACACACACATATATATATATATATATATATACAAGGATATACCTCCAATAAAAAAAGCAAATACACCAAAAAGCTTTTAAGCATAGTAAAGGAGAGTAGAGGTATAGCGAAAAAGACAGGGGGCTGGAGGGAGGGTAACCAGGACTGCAACAGTGAACACACTCGAACATCTACATTTATGGCAAGTGTACACAACTGTACTATGTTCTTTGTGTTTCACTGTTGCAGTCATCACATCTGGGTAGATTCCCAAAGCTAAGGATGGGAGGAGGAATTTAGATAGCATTAGGACCAGCTATAAGCCCCTACAAGACTGCAGTGGCAAAGCCAGCTCTGGATTTAGAGAAAATTGGCAAATGGTAATGCTTGGTGAAGATATGTACAGAACTCCAGGTAGCAGCTTCTAGGATGTCCCTGGTAGGGACACCTCTGAGAAAGGCTGAAGAAGTAGATACAGCCCTGGCTGAATGGGGTCTGATCCCCTGTGGGATTGGTTTTCCATGGTGCTTATAGCAGAAATTAATGCAATGGCCTATCCATTTAGAAATGGTTTGCTTTGAAATAGCCTTCCCCTCTGCCCCTGCAGCAAATGCCACCAGCAGTTGTTCAGATTTCCTTTGAGGTTTAGTCCTATCTAAGTGAAATCTAAGTTGTCTGTGCACATCTAAGGAGTGCAGTATCCGTTCCCCTTTGTTCTGTGGATTAGGAAAGAAGGTTGGCAAATGAATGGACTGATTGAGAGCCACACTGGATACCACCTTGGGCATGAAGGAAGGATTGGTTCTGAGGGACACCCTGGCCGCATGAAAGATGATGAAGGGCTCCACTGCCATAAGGGCCTGTAATTCAGATACCCTTCTTGCTGAAGTGATTGCCAAAAGGAAGGCTGTTTTCCAAGAAAGGAATTTTAAATCTGCACTAGCAGCTGGCTCGAAAGGAGGAAGAGTGAGTTTCTCCAATACAAAGTTAAGGTCCCAGGCTGGAGTTGGTGCTCTCCTGGGTGGTCTTGAATTTTTGGCCCCTCTGAGGAACTGCCTGAGCAGTGGATGAGAGAAGAGGGGAGGTTTTGTGTTACAATGAGCTGAAATGGCTGAGGCGTGAACTTTGATGGACGAAAAAGAAAGGCCCTTGTGATGCATCTCAGTTAAGTATTATAAAATCTGAGGTAAGTTGGGTGCTGCTGTGCTCATCCCTTGAGACTGGTTCCAGGCACAGAATCTTTTCCATTTTTCAGCATAAGATTTTTTAGCACTAGGCCTCCTTGCCTCTAAAATGATATCCACCACTGGTTTACTGAGGGATGGTAAAGGAGAGATTAGGTAATTAGCCAGGCTGCTACGTTCAGGGTTTGAAGCTGGGGGTGCAGAACCTGGTTCTCCTGCTGAGACAATAGGGTAGGGGTCAGAGGCAGGTGCCATGGGGCCAACAATGACACACTGAGCAAGAGGGGGTACCCAGTGTTGGCGTGGCCAGTCTGGTGCAATCAATATCATCCTTGGTTTGTCCTGTTTGATCTTTAGCAGTACTTTGGAGAGGAGAGGCAGAGGAAGAAAGGCATAAACTGATAGTTTTTTCCAGCTAAAGGACAGAGCATCCACTTTCCAAGCTTGTTTGTGGGGAGTCCTTGTGCAAAGTTTGCCCAATTGGTAGTTCTGGGGGGAGGCAAACAGGTCTATATCTGGGCTCCCCCATTTGTTCATCAACATGTTGAAAATCTTTGGTTCCAGTTTCCACTCGTGTGGGTCCATGAGGTTTCTGCTTAGTCTGTCTGCCAGTGTATTTAGTTTTCTTGGCAGGAATTGAGTTTGTAGATGCACTTGGTAGCTCTGTGTTCCACAATGCCATGGCTAGTCTGCAGAGGGGGTAAGAATGGGTACCCCCCTGCTTATGTACCACATAACAGTGGTGTTGTCCGTCTTTTCCATTAACTGTCCTGGAAGAATGTGGTCCTTTGAGGCTGTCAGAGCATTCTGTACAGCTAACATTTCTTTTTGATTGATATGCAGGTGCATTTAACTTGGGTTCCATTTGCCCTGAATGCACTTCCCTACCAGGTGAGCCCCTCATGCATAGTCTGATGCATCTGTTGTTAGGGTTTGGGCGGCAGGGGGTAGAGTGAATGGTAGTCCCTTGTTTTGGTGACAAGCCTCTGCCCACCAAAGAAACTCTAGGCGTAGGCAAGGTACGATAGGAATCATTGCTTCTAGATCCTGAGAATGTTGACACCATAGGCTTTTTAGATACCATTGTAGTTTCCTCATATGCAGTCTTGCATATGGAATTAGAAGAATGCAGGAGACCATGAACCCCAAGGCTTGCAGTATTTGCCTTGCAGATAGCAGGATTTTCGTGGCCACTAGTTTGAAATAGGTTGTCAAATTAATTTGTTTCTCTGGTGTGAGGAAAGCCATCTGGGAAGTTATATTCAAGCTTGCTCCCAGGAATATAATTTTTTGACAGGGTATCAGGTGAGATTTCTTTTCGTTTATGGTGTACCCCAGACAAGTTAGCACCCTTTGTACAAAGGCCAGATGATTCAAAAGTATGCCCTGGCTTTCTGCCTGAATTAGACAATCGTCCAGGTATGGGTATATTTGAATATTTCTTTGCCTGCAAAATGCAATGACTGGAGCTCGGCACTTTGTGAATACCCTGGGCGCAGTAGATAAGCCAAAGGGCAGTGCAGAGAACTGCATGTAGCCTGCTTTGAAGCAAGGGTATCCTCGGCAAGATTACCTGATTGGGATGTGCATGTATGCTTCCTTTAAATAGAGTGCTGCCAACCAGGCATCTTTTCATAGCATAGGAAGCAACTGGTGAAGAGTCAGCATCTTGAATTTTGGAAGCACCAAAAAGGTGTTTAGAGTAGATAGGTCCAGGATAGGACGCCATGAATTGTCTTTTCTGGATACCAGGAAAAGTCTTGAGTATAAACCTTGTCCTTTTTCCTCTTCTGGTGCAGCTTAATAGCCTTTATGTTTAAAAGAGAGAGTACTTGTTTTTGAGCCTCTGCCCACTGATTTGGGGATAGATCTGGCCAACCGTTTGGGGTTGGTAACGTGTGGAAGTGAAATCTGTATCCTTGGGACACTGTTTAAAACCCATTTGCCCTGGGTAATGAACTCCCAGTTTTTTGCATGTAAGGCAATCTTTCCCCCCTAAAGGGGCAGTCAGTTGAGAAGTGCTTGGAAGTTTTAAAATGAAGTCATTGAAGACAGTTTACCATGGGGGGAGTTTTACTACTCCCAGATTTGGAAGATGGGGCACCCCCACTGCTTAGTCCTGTGCGTAACCCGGGACTGAAGCCTGGGTGTTCTGCTGGATCTGGGTTTGGACTGAGAAGGCCTGGAAGAGGCAGGAAAGGACCAATTCGTAGAAGGCCAATGCCTACTAAATCTTGAAGGTTGTACTTGTAAGAAATCTTTAACAGTTTGCATAGATTTAGCTTTTTCCTCCATCTTTTTAAGAACTTCTTCTGCCTTATTGCCAAACAGGCGGTCCTGATTTACGGGAGCATCCAACAATTTAGCTTTAACATGATCTGGCAAGGATTGCTCCTTAAGCCAAGCATGCCATCTAAGTAAGACCCAGTGACAGCAGCCCTGCAAGATGCCTCTAGTGAATCAAAACCACATTGCAAAGTATGTTTTCCAACTTGTTCAGCAGAATGCATTAAATCCTGTAAATCCTTATTTTCAGCACAATCAGGAATCAACATCATTTTCTGTTTAAGCAATCAAATAATATGCTGCTGATACTTTAACATATGAAACTGACAGTTTAAGGCCATAATGGCCAAAGTTGCAGAAGTGTATACCTTCTTACCCCATCTATCCAGCGCCCTGGAGTCTCTATCAGAGGGGTAGGATTTCTGGCAGTAGTAGCTTTGATGCCCTTGGGACCCTGTGAAATGGTCTAAGGATCCGCAGTAGGATTTTTGAAAAGGAAGTTGTGAGAGTCAGGAACCCTGTAATATCTATCAGGTTTTCTGGGAGCAGGAGTTAAATAGACAGGGGCCAAACTAGATTCCGAAAAAGCATCATCAACAATGCCTAGTACAGGAGGGATAGCTAAAGGCCTGTGCTGGGGCAGGAGTAAGAAATCCCTAAGGCTCTTTTTTAGAATCAGAGAAATCCTGACTTTCACAATGAAAATGCTCCCTAAGAGTATGCAAGGTTTCACCAAAAGAGAAATCCTCCGGGGGGTTGGGGAGCAGAGGGAATAGAGTCCTCAGCATCAGAATCCTCATAGGTAGATAAAGGTAAATCTTGGTCATCAGAGGAAACAGAAATTTCAGAATCTTGATCAGAAGTATCATAAGCAAACTCTGTCCTAGGTCTCTTATAGAGGGAAGGTTGGCTTCCCCTGATTAAAGTAATAAGGTCTTCAGCCATTCTTATCATTTGTTTTTTAGGCATAGAGGCCTGACCATGTGGATTGGGCATCAGTTTTCTAGGCATGGTTCGAGTTTTAGGCCTTGAAGAAGAAGATGGCATCGGTTTAATATGCAAGTCAGTAGGCCTGAATACACCCTCAGAAGCCAGTGCCTGCACAGCGGCTCCGGACCCATCCAAGGTAGAGACATCCGCAGGTTCCACAACTGAAGCATCTCGCGGCATACCAGACTCCAAATGGGTCTCAGTAGAGGCCTGCGAATCTGAAGTAGCAGATATTAGGGGCTGCAAAAGCACCTCACTGAGTACTGGCAAACTGGCGACTGGCTTAGGAGAAGCGTCGTCGGCAGCTTTGGACCTAGGCGGCCTGTCTCTGTCTTTATCTTTGTGTTTTTTCGGAATGTCGGTAGTCGGATGTCTTAGCAAAGACATATCTGGATAATTGAACCGAGCACCAAAATATTTAGAAGCGAAAATATACCGACGATGGATAGTTTGTGGTTTAAATAAGGCACAAAACCAACAGCAAGGTATGTCGTGGTCAGGGCCTAGGCAAGGAATACAGTATGAATGAAAATCTTTGAGGTATATGCTTTCCACAAGAAATACAATTATTTACTTTTACTGACATCGGTTTAGAGCAAGAAAAAGTTTCCCCAACGGGATACTTAGCTTTTAGTTGAAGACTTCAGTTCTGAAACTCGAAAATAAGAAGTTATGTACTCACCATAACGTTCCTTCTGAGTAGGTAAACTTCATTTGTCAGCAACCTATGGGTTATCGGATCCGAGCCGGCAGTTTCCAACAGCTAAGATCCGAGCTCCAAGCTCCTTCCCTTTACCCATAACTCCCTGCCATCCCTTCCTGACCTCAGATCGAGTTTGCCTAAAGCAAGGCTTGCAATCACCACCTATCTAGGGTAAATTGGGTACAATCTACCGTGAAGTGGGAAAAATCAAGAACATCCAAAGAGGACAGGGGGACAGAGGGAGGGACGGTTGCTGACAAATGAAGTTTACCTACTCGGATGGAACATTATGGTGAGTACATAACTTCTTAATCTGAAGTACTTAATTTCATTTGTGCATCAACCTATGGGACAGAGTCCCCAGCTACCTGGATCTTGGGAGGCCCTCAAGGAAGGATGTTCCGGAGCACTGCAGAGCCAAAGGATGCTCTCCCTCTGGAAACCAGATCTAACTTATAGTGGTTTATAAATGTGTGAGAAGAAGCCCATGTGGCAGCCGAGCAGATGTCATCCAATGAAACTCTAGCTCGAAAGGCAGCAGAGGTAGAAACAGACAGAGTTGAATGGGCATGGACTCCCTGAGGAGCAGGCCTGCCGGAACTCTCATAAGCCAAGAGAATACACTGAAAAATCCACCTGGATAGTGTGACTTTAGAAACAGCTTTCCCCAAACTGGATTTAGCAAAGGACACAAACAGCTGATCTGAACGTCTATAACAGGCTGTCCTGTGCAAATAAAATCTCAACTGTCTGTGTACATCCAAAGAGTGTAACTTGTATTTGCCCTTATTTTGGTAATTGGGGAAGAAGACTGGCAAATCAATAGACTGATTAATGTTAGTTTCAGAAGCAATTTTGGGAAGAAAAGAGGGACTGGTCCTGAGGGATACCCTATCCTTGTGGAAGGTCAAGTACGGAGGCTTGACAGAAAGGGCTTGAAGCTCAGAAACCCTTTTCGCCGAAGTAATAGCGACTAGGAAAGCCACTTTCCAGGATAAGAATTTGAGATCTACCGACGCAGCAGGCTCAAAGGGAGAAGCTGTTAAGGCCTGCAGTACCAGCGATAAGTCCCAAGGAGGGATCACATCCTTCACCGGAGGCCTTAGTAGGAAGGTGCCTTTTAAAAAGGCCTTACATAATCTGGATGAGGTCAAAGGACCAAGATCACATCCGAAGTGGTAATGAGCGATTGCTGCCAACTGTACTTTGACTGTGGAAGAGCTAGCCCCATTATCGAACAGACCCGATAGAAAATCCAGCACAGCTGGTAACAGAGCTGTGAAAGGATTCAGATTCTGATGTTCAGCCCAAATAGAAAAACGCTTCCATTTGCTACGATAAACTTTTCTAGTAGACGGCTTGTGAGTTGCCACTAGGATCGCTTTGACCGGGGATGAGATACCGGGAGTCCGAACTAACAGTGGAACTGGATCGACCAAGCTGTGAGCTTGAGGTTGTCCATGTTCGGGGTTGGTAGGCCCAGGGGGGTGAGATATCAGATCCGGGAGAGGATCTAGAATCCAGGGAGGATTCACTAGATGAGACCACAGATAAGGGAACCATGCCTGACGAGGCCAGAATGGGGCAATGAGGATTATCGTGCTCCCCAACCGTCTGGCTTTCTGCAGAAATTTCAGCATTAGGGGAAGAGGCGGGTAAGCATAAAGTAGACCGGGAGGCCAAGCATGCACCAGAGCGTCTCTTGGTGATTCCCCGGGTGGGGGAATTAGAGCGAAGTAGGTGTCGCACTTCGTGTTTGAAGGAGAGGCGAAAAGATCGCAACAAGGGTGACCCCATTTGGAGAAGATCTGCTTTGCTACTTTGGGATTCAGAGACCACTCGTACGGCGAGAGGATGGTGCGACTTAATCTGTCCGCTAGGATGTTGGACTGACCCGGAATGTGCGTCGCTACGAGAAAGCGGTTGGTGGAAATCGCCCATTCCCAAACTCTCATGGCCTCTCGACAAAGTGGATAGGACCTGGTTCCCCCTTGTTTGATATACCAAACGACCGACATGTTATCCGTTTGGATCGCAATAGTCCAGTCGGGAAGAAGGCTCTGAAGTGCTTGCAACGCTAACAGCACCGCCCTCATCTCCAGGACATTGACATGCAGTGATGTCTCCGACTGGTTCCACGTGCCTTGGATGGTCCTGCCGCAGCAATGTCCCCCCACCCGAGGCAAGAGGTGTCTGTGGTCACCGTGGCTAGGGGAGGGGACATAGAGAAGGGGCACCCCTTTTGGAGGTCTGGAGACTGGAGCCACCATAAGAGGGCACTCCTGCAAATCCTGCTGAGAGGGACAGGATGGCTCAGGGGAAACCGTAGGAAGGATCATTGGACTTGGAGGGTCCATTGCAGAATTCTCATATTTAGGCGTGCCATGGCAAGGAGATTGATGGTAGCCACCATCGAACCTAGGGCCCTCAGGACCAGTTCTGCCGGAGGGGTCGGACAATGAAGAATGGCTTGCACATGAAGTCTTAGGGATCGTATCCGGTCCAGAGTTAAGAAAGCTAAGAGCTGGTTTGTGTCCAACCTGGCTCCGATAAAGTCTATGACTTGAGTCAGGAGTAGGGAGGATTTCCCAGCGTGTATCGTGATTCCCAGCCAGGAAGCTAGGCGAAGGAAGAAATTCCTGGCTGTGCAGAGTAGATGCCTTGTGGGGGCGGTCAGGAGCCAGTCGTCCAGGTATGGAAAGACCAGAATTCCCTGAAGTCTCAGGTGGGCCGCTACCACCGCTAACACTTTGGTGAACACCCCGGGGGCTGTGGTGAGACCAAAGGGGAGGACCCTGAATTGGTAATGGCTGGCTCCTAGCCTGAAGCGGAGAAACCTCCTGGATCGTCTGTCCATTAAGATATGGTAGTACACATCCTTGAGGTCTATAGAGCACATCCACTCGTTCTCCTGCAAGAGGGGGAGAATGGATTGAAGAGTGACCACTTTTCTTTGGCTATTGCCAGGTTCAAGAGGGATAAGTCGAGGATTGGTCTTAAGTCCCCCGTCTTTTTTGGCACCAAGAAGAACCTGGAGTAAAAGCCCGATCCGTACTGGTCTGGGAAGATGTGCTGGATCGATCCTTTTTCTAGCAGCTGCCGAATTTCTGCAGCTGCAGCCTCCCTCTGATCGGGTGTGACATCAGGGAGGTACCTGGGTCCGAGAAGGGGATGGAGAAATGGGAACTCTTAGCCTCGGGATATGATCCGAAGCACCCAGCGGTCTGTCGTGATGGACTCCCAAGCGGCTAAGTGCTTCGAGAAATGCCCAACGACCGCCTCCAGAGTGGAGCAGTTGGGTAACCCCTCAGGTTTACTGCTTGGGCTGATCAGAGAAAGGTTCGCTGGACCCAAAGTTCTTCGGGCCCCCTCTGCCTCTAGAGCGGCGTCCACCCTGTCCTCCTCTGCCTCTAAAGGACGGGGAGTCCGGAGCAAAATGGGATTGCAAAATGGGATTGCTGAGACTTTCGGAACCACATCTTCTTCTGTCCCTTTTGGTTCTTAGAGAAGGACCTCTGGGGAGCTGAGAAGCGGACTCCGACAGCAGGCAACGTCTTCCCATCTTTCTCGCTCTGGACCAAGGTGTCGTGTACAGTCTTGCCAAAGAGGGCAGAACCATCAAACGGGGCATTAGTGAATGACGCCTTGAAGGGTTCCACGAAATCACAGTGGCGGAGCCAGGCCTGTCGCCTCAGTACGACGCCCGCTCCGCTAGCTCTAGCGGCCCCTTCCGTAGCATGGGATAGCAGCCGTATAGAGGTATTAGAAATCGACCTGAGAGTGGCCATTCGGGTAGAGTACACCTGTTCGTCCTCTGCCGACATGGACTCTGGGGGCGACCCGGCATATTCTTTGATAAGATCCCGCTGGAGCCGTATGACATGTGCCATGTAATTCAGTGACCTTATGGAGAAGGTGGCTGAAGCAAACATCCGCTTCCCCAAATGGTCCATCGCCCGAGACTCCTTGTCAGGGGGATGGACCGAGGGACTCTCTTGGACCAGTTCCCTTTTGGTGGCTGCTGCCACCAACATGGCATCTACAGGGGTTCCCTTGCTCCAATGAGACCCGTCCGAAGGCGGGCTGAGAATTCTGTCAGGCCTCTTAGGGACGGTCTCCACAGTGTCTGGCTCCTTCCATGCCTTGGTAGTGATCAGATCTACCAGGGGATCGGCCGGAGGGGACACCCAAGAGGTAGACGGGCCTGCTTCAAATGCCTCCAGGAACACGGATTCGTCCGAGGTAGGCTTTGGGGCAGACCACCCCCCCCCCCGATCCTGAGCATCTCCATGTCTCCAAATGAGACTTCTTCAGGGGGTGATCTTGGGGAACCTTCCCCTTCCTCCAAATCCGTGTCCTCTGTTAAGGACTCAGGGGAGTCCAAGTGCCTCCTTTTGCACTTGCGTTTGTGAGGAATCTCCTCGGGGGGGGCTCACCAACCACATCTTGTTCCAATAAGGGAACGACCTGGGGCATCTGAAAAGGCTGTCCCTGGGCCCGGGAGATGGAAGTCGGACCAGTCTGCGAGGGAGTGCAAGGTGGAGCCATAGCTAAGGCCGGGGGGCCTGGAATCCCATGACAGAACCCTCTTCACTACGTCGAATGCCGAAGGAGAGCTACTCTCTCTAGGATCCGAGAGCAGACCCTCCCTCGGATCCGACGAGCAGATCGGGGTTGGAGCCAAAGCGATCGGATCCGAAGGGCCAGTACGCTCCAACCTACTCTGAGCTGAAGGCATACTGACCACCTCGGATCCAAAGCTCAACTCTCGACTCCGAGAACCTGGATCCGAAGAAAAGGGACCCAACAGGCTCGAGGGCACTGTCGGCGCCGAAGTACCAGACTCCTACGGTGCCAACATTCCCCCGGCTCCGTAGACTCCGAACCCAGAAAGCAGGTCGGGGAAGGAGCAATCGGGGTGAAAAAAGGGGTCGAGCTCCCCCCCCCCCGGAGGGGGGGGGGCAGGAGCATTCCCATCTGCAGCTGGGCCTGGAGGAACCTTCTCATCATCCAGTCCAAGTCTGCATCTGTTAGGCTTCTTGTAGCTCGGGAAGAGGCCACCGAGGTGGGACGGGAGTGCCACCTCGATGACCTTGAGGGAGATGAGGCCTCATCCTCCTCCAGCCCCGGCGAAAAGCTGGGGGAACAGAGCCGGGAAGGAGAAGGTCCGGACGTCCCAGGGGGAGAAACTCGCTTGGCTGGTGGGGTCGAAGCGGAAGCCTCGGCCCGCCTCTTGTGTTTTTCACTGCGCTTCTCCCTCCTGGCTTCCCTATCCGCCTGGCCCAAGGTGGGAGGTTGAGTCCCGGCCAGAGGAAGGGAAGCATCCGTCAGCGCTGGAGCCACAGAGGGGTCGAAGGATGGAGCCGAGTCCGGGGACAAGAGTCCCGCCAGAATCAGCTTCGACCTCCGGTCCCTGATAGCCATGGGGTTGAACGCTGCACAAATAGAGCAGCCAGAAGACAGGTGTTCAACCCCAAGGCATATCACGCACAGTGTGGGGCCATCAGCCGGGGAAAGCTTATGGCCACACTCGGTACACTTAGAAAAGAAAGTTTTGGTGGCCTCAGACATCCCAACTGAAACACACACGCTAGGCCCCAAAACCACACACACACTCACACACCCTAACGCTGACGAGAAACGGGAGGAAAGGCTAACAATTACACCAAAAACAAACTAAGGGTAAACAACTCAACACCAACTCACTCAAAAATTTAACTTTTATAGAAAAAGAAGGATTTTCTCACAGACTGTATAGTCGAAAGCCCGGAAGCTCGAGATTAAGCTGCTGGTAGTAACCGTGGCAAACTAGATCTGAGGTCAGGAAGGGATGGCAGGGAGTTATGGGTAAGGGGGAGGAGCTTGGAGCTCGAATCTTAGCTGTTGGAAACTGCCGGCTCGGATCTGATGCGGATCCGATAACCCATAGGTTGATGCACAAATGAAGTTAACTACTTCAGATCGAAAATTTCAGTAGTCGGCCGACCGGCACTTGCAAACTGCTTCTGCTTCAGGCACCGTACAGCAAGAAAGACTGATGTAATGGCATTGGCTACATGTTTTATACCCCTGATGACCTGATGTCACAGAAGAGGAGACAGCAACCGACGCAGGACCCAAGACTTTGTTAAATTAGGCGGACTGAGGGCTACTGCAAGCAGATAACCCAAATGTGATGACTGCAACAGTAAAACACGAAGAACATCGTATCTCTGTCACCCTGACTTTGTGGACCCCCTCTGCCACAAGGTCGGAGTCTTCCATTATTGCTTCCACCTCTGCCCTTGGGGGAAAATTCACCATGTGCATCTGGCAATGCTGTTTGGGTTTTTTGGAAGCACATTTTTCCTCCTTTTTGGCCGAGGGAAAAACGTACTCCCACTGCAGATGTTTTGCCTTCCTGCTCACACCTGGTCACTTTTGACCCGAACAAGGATGAGCTATCAAAAGGGGCATTAATGAAAGAAGACTTAAAGGGCTCAGCAAATTCGCAAAGGCGCATTCAGGAATGCCTCCTCAGAGCTATTCCTGTACCTGCCACCCTACTCGCTCCATCGGCTGCCTCCAGAGGAGAGCAGTCATGCAGCCATTCAAAAGCACTGAAAGGGTCCATCAAGAAAGGAATCGCAGAAACCCTGGTTTTGCAGGCCTTCTCTACCGCGTTAATAGCGTCATCCATTTGAACTCCCTCCTCTGCCTCTGAAGGAGTTGTCTGTGTGAATTCTGGAAAGATCCCTGGGATTTACTGAACCACATTTTCTTGCCTCCTCTTTGATTACATGAAAAAGATTACTGAGGGGTAGAAAAGTGAATACCTAAGGCAGACAAGGTCTTCCCTTCTTGTTCACTATGGGAAAGTGTCTTTCACAGAAGGGCAAAATAAGAACGTTCCATCAAAAGGAACATTGATGAAACAAGACTTGAAAGGCTCCGCAAAGTCGCATTGCTGAATCTAGGCATGTCTCTGTATGTCAATGCCTGAACTGGATGCCCATGAGGTACCCTCTGCAGCATGTGAGATCAACCTCATGGACACATTGAAAATAGATAGAGTGGGCAGTTGCAAGGATGATTGTTTTACAGTTCCTCCACAGACACAGACGCTGAGAGGGATTTAGAGAGCTTCTGGGTAGAGTACCTCTGTAGCCTTGTAAAGGGGATAAAATAATTCAGGGACTTTAAGGCAAAGGTCGCTGAAGCAAATACATGCTTTCCAAACTTGTCCAATGCTGCAGACTCTCTGGTAGGGGGATGGGAAGAGGAGCTCTGTTATGCTAGCTCCTTCTTAGTAGCTGCCACCACAACCATTGCCATCAACAGGCACTCCTTTTCTCCAATGAGGTTTGTCTTTTGAAGGGGCCAAAATCGTATCTGGATAACATGGGATTGGTTGAACAGAATCCGCTTCCTTCCATGCCCATCAAGAGACTAGATCAATGAGCTCAGCAGCCAGGGGAGTCATCCAAGACAAACTGGCCATCACCAAAAGCTTCCAGAAATACTGACTCCTCGAGGGAAGGATTATCTGAAGACCTACCATCTTTCTGTTTAAGGGTCTCCAAATGAGATGTCATCAGGTGGTTATCTGATGGACCTTTCCCCCTCATTGAAGTCAGTATCTTTGGTGAGAGATTCCAAGTAGCAATCTATGTGTCTCTTTTTACACATTCTCATACAGTGAATCTCCTCAGTGGGATGCTCTGGGGAAGTGTCCGAAGAGAGAGGTAGTTCCCCTAAAGGCACTGTCTGGACGTTAGTTGGTACTGGCTTATCCCTGTGGAGTTGATCTGATGTTAACCATAGGGGCATAAAATGTAGGATCCAATGATGTATGAGAGACTGGGTGTCTTGGATGAGAGAACACCCTCTCTACTACCTCGAAGACAGATGGACTAGGAAAAGCTTTGGCTGGTTGGACTAGGAAAAGCTTTGGCTGGTTGCACTGGTGTCAGGACTTCCAAAGCAGACAAGCCATGACTCTGTCAGGATCTGTGTCTCAAGGAGGGAGCCAGACCCAAGCTATCTAGCACTGAGGCTCCAAGATGCAAGGATGGCTCCTACAGCATCAAAGTGGATCCCAGCCCCATGGAACTGATACCAGTGCTTCTGCTCTGACACTCATCCTGATCCAAGGGTATAGGAGAGCAAGTCAGGGAAATCATTGGAATCGAAAATGTAACCCTCTTCGGCTCGACACCGGAACTCTTAAATACGAGGCCTCCAAAACCAAAGGATGGATCAGAGGAGGAGATACAACCATATGGGAGAGGGAAGAGAGGCTCACGGATCCGATGGGAGATGCAAATGTCATAACCCCAATCTGGATATGAGCTCTGAGGAACTTCCTCATCATTCTATCCACTTCAGATTCAGAATTCTGGAGGACCTGACAGATGAGGTAATGGACTGAGGTCAAGAGGGGGGAGTGGACCCAAGGAGAAATTGGATCAACAACAAACTCTGGTGAGTGACCTCTAGGAGTTTTAGAAATTCCAGAATTTGGATCCAAAGGCTTTGGACTCATAAGTTGAGAAGGCAAGCTACCTGAAATAACTATCGAGGCAGAGGTCTTAGGATCCAAAGTTTTTCTTTTTGGATTAGAATAAGTTGGATTTGAAGATCTTTGTATCTTCTGCTGAGGCTCCGAGGTCAATGGAGTCTTAGGAGATTTAGAAGAAGAACTTTTCCTATGCTCCAACAAAGCCTTAGTATGTTTGCTGGGGGGGGGGGGGGGGGTTGAGTCCTAGAAGAGGAAAAAGAAGAGGGTAATAATCCTTTGAGAACTTAGTCCTCCTATCTGCAATGGGCCTCGAGTCAAATGCAGCAGAAACAGTGCTGTTTGTATTAAGGTGTGCTCCCCCTAAACAGTAAATGCACTCCCTGTGGGCTTCTGAATTCAGGATTTTGTGCCCACAGGAAGTGTATGTTTTGACCCCTGCTGGCTTACTCTCAGCCACAACTAGATAAAAATAAAAGGAAAGAAGAAAGATTTTTTTTAACAAAATAGATTACCTAGTTCACAGTAATGGTGAGTGTGGAAGAGAGGTGAAGAAGAGAGTACAGGCAGAATGGAGTGGGTGGAGAAGTGTTGGGAGTGATTTGTGACAGACGAGTACCAGTAAGAGTGAAGGGGAAAGGTCTATAGGAGGGTAGTGAGACCAGCTATGTTGTATGGGTTGGAGACAGTGGCATTGACAAAAAGGCAGGAGTTAGAGCTGGATGTGGCAGAGTTAAAGATATTAAGATTTGCACTGGGTGTGACGAGGGTGGACAGGATTGGGAATAAGTATATTAGAGGGTCAGCCCAGGTTGGAAGGTTTGGAGACAAAGCCAGAGAGGCAAGATTGCATTGGTTTGGACATGTGCTAAGGAGGGATGCTGAGTATATTGGGAAAAAGATGCTACGGATGAAGCTACCAGGTAACAGGAAAAGAGGAAGGCCTAAGATAAGGTTTATGGATGTGGTGACGGAGGACATGCAGGTGGTTGGTGTGATAGAGCAAGATGCAGAGGACAGGAAGAAATGGAAACAGATGATCCGCTGTGGCAACCCCTAATGGGAACAGCCGAAAGATGATGATGAGACTACCAACAATGGTAGTAAGAAATACCCTGACAATACGTTAGGAAAAGTAGAGAAAGAAAGAAGTACCAACAGTGGTAAGGAAGAAATAAGGTTAGAGAACTAATGGCACAAAAAATCCCATAAAACTAAGAAGTAGAGCTATGAAACTATACTACAAGTTATTTAAAGATATTGAAAATTATAAAGAAATTTTGAGAGAAAGCACTCTCAAAACACCCAAACTATCTTTCATAGACTGTTCTGAGAGAGGACCGCATCTGTGCGAGATGCCGGCAAATGAGATCTGAGGTATTGTGCGTGGACTAGGGCATCATGGGTAGAGGGAGGAGCTTGAGAGTTGTATCCAAAGTCCGTGAAATGCAGCTGAGTCAGATATGAGGTCGAATCCATAAACCATACGCTGAGGAAGAATGAAAAGGACACCATCAGATCAAAAGCTATTACTCCATATTGTGTACATGTACTATGGCATTAGAAAGACACATCCCCTACCCTTCAATATGGTATATCAGCAAAATCTGAGATGCTACAAATAGCTGTTGGAGTAAATGAAGGCTTGGAAGGTGTTGCAAACATAACTAATGTTTCACTGATGTGAGACTGGGCACACAAGCATGACAACAGATTGAAAAGCTGATAACTAGATTAAAACATCACAATTTAAAATTAATAGCAGCTGTAAAATAGAGGCCACGCTGGTGCAGTGGTTAGCATTGTTGCCTCAAAGCAAGAGGTTCTCCAGTTCGATTCTCGGCTGGAGAGCCTTCTGTGTGGAGTCTGCATGTCCTCCCCACGGTCGAGTGACATTTAAAGGCATGCAGGTAGGTGTGTGCATCAATGTGTGTGCCTTCTTTGAAGGTTGGGTGTCGGGCTTGCACCTCGGCACCATAAAAATCCACTGCCAATCATTAGCGGACCGGAGTTCTGCTGTGGCGACTCCTAACCGGGAAAAGCCAAAAGACATTAGTTTTTAGCAGCTGTAAAATCAGAGTGACAGATCTAAAATACATTTTCTAACACCAGATAATTTCAACCCTAATGCAAAGAAAATACAAAAACCTGTGCAAACATGAAGGCTAAAAGAAAAATAACAACTCCGGAGGTTTCAATGAATGCTGCAGTACCTTGCAATATTTGCATTTAC
The DNA here is from genome assembly GCF_019279795.1 of Protopterus annectens. NCBI lineage: Eukaryota > Metazoa > Chordata > Ceratodontiformes > Protopteridae > Protopterus > Protopterus annectens. Next base: position 419,809,303 of record NC_056729.1, read on the forward strand.
CATGTAGGAGAAAACTATGCCTCTATAAATGTTTTCTAAGTAAGATATAGTCTGGGAATGGGAATGGAGCTATGAGCAATAAAAAAAAAGTTTGAAATGGTGAAAACATGGTCAGGAAAATATTTACAAATGCTCCAACGTTAAAGCAGTACGACACGAATAAGCCAGTTGTGTTGCAAGTAGATGCAAGTCAAAGTGATACAGGAGCTGTACTCATACAAGACGACAGACCAGTTGCCTAAGAGTCAATAGTATTTTTAGACATACATAGCTGGCATTAGGTACCTGCAGAACCCGCTGCTGTGGGGAGCACAAATGAGGGTCCCCATGCAGCAGCTGCAGGTTTCTCCATCTCCTCCATTTGTTCCTCGGCATCTCATGGATATCCACACGGCTGCGTGATGTCACTGCGCAATCGTAAATATTTTTTCAATCAAGTCCGCTTCAGTGAAGCAAGGGACCCGATTGGCTGCAGCAGCCAGGGAAGTTTTCTTTTTTTTTTTTTTTTTTTTTTTTTATAAACAGGGAAATGATGAAGCCAACTGCCTTTAAAAAGACATGTGTGTGCAGCAGCATTACTTCTCTTCTTGTTTTTCATGACAGGAGTTTGCTTTACATTGTATTGGTGGCAGATTGATCGGGGTTGTGGATTACTGGTGTGAGGACGAAGAGGATGGATGGTGGTTCAAGCTTTCCAGGAGAGAATGTGGTGTGGAACAAGCAAGGTATTTTCAATGGCCCTTGTAAGGGCAATTTCTAAAAGATCTGAACAACTGTCCTTTTAAGGGCAATTTAAAAAGACTGAACTGGTTTGGCCTGTGTCGCAGGGAAGCAAGCAGCAGATCAGTCTACAATCGTGAAGAGGGAGCAGAGGATTAGTATCAACCTTCTATCAACTGCATAAAAGTTAAGTTTTTGGATTTATTTTTAACTTTATTTTTTGTGTGTAGGGGTGAGGTAACCTAGGGAGATGACTGTATTATTTTTTTGTGCATAGTCCTTGTGCCAAGATGATTGGGGTAAGGGGCTGTGATTGTAACAGTTTTATTTTACTTTTGTCCAGAATTCTTCTACTATGAGATTGAGAAAGGGAAGTTCGTCTGTAATAATTAATGCCCAGATTTGATGCAGACTTTTTAGTCAGACTTGCACAAGAATGTACATTAATTTATTTTTGTTTTGTCTATAATTGTACTGAAAGATTGGCAGTAAGTGGATAGTGGGTGTGAAAATGCTGCAGAATTGTACATAGGTTGTTTTAATGTATACCAATACAAACCATGTTATGCTAGTAGTGTATTATATATACTGGCGATGTTTACATCTATCCCTGATGCTACAGCTTTGTTCTATAACTTTTTGCTTTGTCCGGAATTATTGTGATGAGAGGGTGGGAGGGGGGTTAGCAGCTGTGAGAATGTTGCAGAATGTACAGATGTTTTAATGTATACTAATGCAAACCCTGTAATGCTAGCATTGTGAATACCAGTAATGTTTATAACTATCCCTGATGCTACTACTTTGTTCCATGACAATTTTTTTGCTTTGTCTATAGCTAATGTGTTATGAGGTTGAGAGCATGGTTAGGGGCTGTGAGAATGTTGCACAGCGTTCAAATATTTGTCTGGCATTTTTTGTCTGTTTCTTAAAAAACTGAGGTTGCACAATGTTTATAAGCACATTGTTAATGTTACACATTTGTCTTGTTTTTATTTTTTCACTTCATCTAGAATTATTGTGCTGAGACATTGGGGGTTAGGGGCTGTGAGCATTCTACAGAATGCACTAATGTCTTAATGCATGCTAATGCACAATTAGATGTTTGCCTGGTTATTTGTGGTCTGTTCCACATCAAAACTGTGGGTTCACGCAATGAGTGCTACTGCAAAATATGTTTTATCATTTTTATTAATTCATAAGTATATTGTTTAAAATCCCTAATGTTGGGGGGGGGGGGGGTTAGCAGCTGTGAGAATGTTGCAGAATGCACAGATGTTTTAATGTATACTAATGAAAACCCTGTTATGCTAGTATTGTGTATACCAGCAATGTTTATAACTATCCCTGATGCTATGACTTTGTTCTATGATCATTTTTTGCTTTATCCATAGTTATTTTGTTGAGAACCTGGAAGCATGGTTAGGGGCTGTAAGAATGGTGCAGTGTTCAAATATTTGCCTGTTTTTTTTTTTGTTTGTTTGTTATACCTTTGTCTCGTTGTTATTTTGTTTTCACTTCATCCAGAACCATTGTGCTGAGACATTGGGGGAGGTCTGTGAGAATTCTGCAGAATGTACTGATGTCTTAATGCATGCTAATGAAAACATTGTTCTACGTTTATCGCAGCAATGTTTTAAACTATCCCTGATGTTACACCTTTGTTCTGCAGATATTTTTGGCTGTGTCTGGAATTATGCTGAGAGGTTAGGAGGTTGGTAAGGCCTGTGAGAATGTTGTACAATGTCCAGATGTTTATTATTTTTGGTCTGTTTGTCCACAAAAATGTGGGATCATACAACACATGCTACTGCAAAATCTCATTCTAGCATCGTTATTAGTTCATAACCCCAGTATTTTAAATCTCTTATGTAATGCCTTTGTCTTGCAGTGGTTTTGCTTCATCCAGACTTATAGTAATGTTTAAAACTATCCCTTATGTTCCATCTTTGCTCTGTGGTTATTTTTGGCTTTGTCTAGAACTGATACATTGATAAGTTAAGAGATGGGTAGGGGTGCTAGTGTTGCACAATGTTAGATGCTTGCCTCGTAATTTTAGTCTGTTCCTCATCAAAAATGTGGGTTCATACAATGCATGCTCCTGCAAAATCTATTCTAGCATCTTTTAGTTCATAAGTACATTATTTTAAATCCCTAATATTACACCTTTGTCTTGTTTTTTTAGTTTACTTCATCTAGAATTACTTTGTTGAGAGACGGGGGGCTGTCAGAATTCTGCAGAATGTACTGTTGTAATGCATGCTAATGTAAACCCTGCTATTCTAGTATCTTTCTAAGTTTATCATAACAATGTTTTAAACTGTCCTTGATGTTACGCATTTGTTCTGCAATTATTTTTGGCTTTGTCTACTAGAATTACTGTGATGATAGGTCGGGGGTAGGGACTGGGAGAATATTGTAGAATGTTTGCCTGATATTTTTGATCTGTTCCTCACTCACAAAATGATTACATAGCACAATGTTGAGGGCTGACATTTCAAATCCTCCATATAATGCATGGCACATTCCCTGGCTTTATGCTTTGTTCAGAGTTCTTATGCTGAGGTGGGGAGGGTGAGTGGAATGTCTGTGTCCCAATCTTTGTTTGGCACTTCTGCTATGTCCCACGTAAATGAGGTTTTCTAGCAAGCCCATGATTTTACTCCTTTGTTCTACCAATGTTTTTTGCTTGTTCAGAATTGTATGACAAGAGATTGAGCGGTAGTGGGTAGGCGTATGAAAATGCACATGTTATGAAGTGCCTGTCATTATGACTGAATTTTGGCTGGTTTGTGATTAAAGTGGGAATACTTTTTGGAAATTTCTGTTTTTTCCACCATAACTTTTTTATTGCCTCATAGTTTGTGTGCTCCCCTTAACTTGTGACTTTCTACCTAGCCGTTTGTTCTTTCAGACTTTAGTCGCCTGTTCCAAAGACCTTGTAATAGCACTATTTTAAGTCTTTTTGGGCCTCTTCACATGTTTGTTGGGGGGGATTTTGTAGAAATAGCTGAGGTTCACCACTAGGGTTTGGTATTTAACTTAAAGAGTTATGTACTTACCATAACTTGAAATCTGTGCTATCCAGTGTCATTATTCATCACAGATGGGTCTTGAATCCAACTTTAATCCAACCTTGGATCCAAGCTGTTAACTGAAGGACAGATCCAGAGGTCAAGCTCCTCCCCTTCCCGCAAGCTTGCTGACTTGCGACACTCCGATCAAGTTCGCTGGATAGAGAAAAAAGCAGTCTGGACTGCCTATAATACTAGAAGGTCCCTAAAAGAAGACATCCCCTCTACACCTACCAGACCTCCATAAGGAAGCGGGAAGAAGGGTAGGAATGTGATGAATAATGGCACTGATTCCAAATTATGGTAAGTACATAACTCTTTATCTGATACTATCTGTGTCATTATTCATCACAATGGGTCAGAGTCCCCAGCTATTATGAACCATGGGAGGCCTCAGGGAAGATATGCCAGAGCACAGAGGAACCAAAGAAAGCCCTTTTCCTAGACACCAAATCCAACTTATAATGTATAATAAAGGTGTGGGGAATAGACCAAGTAGCAGCAGTGTAAATCTTATTCAATGAAATCTTAGCCAAAAAGGCAGAAGTAGTAGCTAAAGAACTAGTAGAATGAGCTTTAACTGGTCTGGAAAGTTCCATGTGTCTGCTGTCATAAATGAAGGAAATACAGCTAGTGATCCAACAGGAAATGGATACAGTACAGTTGTGTACACTTACCATAAATGTAGATGTTAGAGTGTATTCACTGTTGCAGTCATTACATTTGGGTAATCTGTTGGCAGGTTGCCCTCAGTCGGCCTGATTAACAAAGTCTTGGGTCCTGCGTCGGTTGCTGTCCCTTCTTCCATGATGTCAGGTCGTCAGGGGTATAAAAAGTACAGTTTTGTACCTACCATAAATGTAGATGTTCGAGGATCCACATTGCTGCAGTCCTAACTATTGGGTAGTCCGCTGTCCAGTCGGCCCGAATACCAAAGTATATGGCTGACGTCGGTCACGGCGCATTAGACTGACGTCAGTACGTCAGGGTACTAATGCGCATGACCGACGTCATATCCTCAGTCTTTTCTTGCCCCAGATGTCAGAAGACCCTAAAAAGACAAGGCCAAAACCAAAAACACCAAACATACCTGCACCAAAAATATATACAATATATACAAAGGTACCAGAATATAACCTCACCAACACAACCACCCCTAAACACAGAGGGGAAGGAGGGAGGGTAAATTGGACTGCAGCAATGTGGATCCTTGAACATCTACATTTATGGTAGGTACAAAACTGTACTATGTTCTTCATTCCACATTGCTGCAGTCCTAACTATTGGGTAGAATCCCAAAGCAGAGGTAAGGGAGGCTGGCAAATCATAAGGAAGCAGGAGCTGATAACATGCCTTGCAAAATAGCTGTGGCAAAACCAGCCCTAGACTTAGAGTAGAGAGGAAGGTGGTAATGCTTAGAGAAAGTATGCACTGAACTCCAAGTAGCTGCCTCCAAAATATCCTTAGTTGCCACCCCCCTTAGAAATGCTGTTGAAGTGGCAGTAGCCCTAGTGGAATGAGGCCTAATCCCAGCTGGAATCTCTTTGCCATGATGGGAATAACAAAATGCAATGCAAAACCCAATCCACCTAGAAATAGTTTGTTTTGACACAGGCTTGCCCTGAACTCAAAGCAAAAGAAACAAACAACTGCTGAGACTGCCTAAAATCCTTAGTCCTGCTTAAATAATAACGCAATTGCCTGTGTACATCTAAAGTGTGCAAAATCTTTTCCCCTTTATTTTGGGGATCTGCATAAAAAGTAGGCAAATGAATAGTTTGGTTTAAAGCCACACTAGAAACCACCTTAGGCATAAAGGAAGGATTAGTACGTAATGATACCCTATCCTTATGAAAAATCAAAAAAGGCTCAACCGCCATAAGGGCCTGCAACTCAGAAACCCTTCTAGCAGAAGTAATGGCCAACAAAAAAGCAGTCTTCCATGACAAGTATTTCAGTTCAGCAGTAGCCGCAGGCTCAAAAGGTTGTAGAGTAAGTTTCTCCAACACAAAATTGAGGTCCCAAGCAGGAGTAGGAGCTCTACGTGGGGGTCTTATATTCTTTGCCCCTCTAAGAAATTGCTTGAACAAAGGATGTGAAAACAATGGTGGGTCACAATCATAGTGAGCTGAAATTGCTGCAGCATGAATCTTAATAGAAGAGAAAGACAAACCTTTGTCCAATAACTCAGTAAGATATTGAAGAGCCACACTCAAATTAGGCTCAGAAATCTCCAAATTTTTTGCTGCAGTCCAAAACAAAAATCTCTTCCATTTTTCTGCGTACACTTTCCTTGTACTAGGTCTTCTGGCTTCCATAATCACATTTAAAACTTGCTGAGGAAGCTGAGACCTGCTGTCCTTCAAAACAGAATATGCCAGGCTGTTAGATGAAGAGAGTGAAGCTTGACATTGAGCAGACGACCGTCCCTCTGAGACAACAGGTGTGGAATCAAGGGTAAAGGCCATGGAGGCTTCCTTACCAGACTCCTCAGTAATGGGTACCAGTGCTGCCGAGGCCAATCTGGAGCTATTAAAATCATCCTTGGCTTGTCTTGTCTGACCTTTAGAAGCACCTTTGGGAGAAGAGGCAGAGGTGGAAAAGCATACACATGAAGATTTTTCCAACTGAAAGAAAGAGCATCCACTTTCCAAGCTGTGTGATGAAATCCTTGTGCAAAACTTTGGCAGCTGGTGGTTTAGTGGAGAAGCGAACAGATCTATGTCTGGAGTTCCCCATGACACTGTCAATGTTTGAAATACATGAAGATCCAGTTTCCACTCGTGGGGATCCATGATTTGTCTGCTTAACACATCTGCTAAGGAGTTCTGTGCTCCCGGCAGAAACCTTGCCTGAAGAGTTAGTTGCAAACTGAGCGCAGTCTCCCATAAAATCATTGCTTGTCTGCACAATGGGTAAGAATGTGTTCCCCTTGTTTGTTGATGTACCACATGACAGTTGTGTTGTCTGTTAGAATCAACACCTGCCCTGGAAGAAGTAACTCCTTGAAAGCCATTAATGCAAACTGGACTGCTAACATCTCTTTCATGTTGATATGTAGATGCTGTAGTCTGGCAGGCCACTTGTCTTGTATCCACTTTCCATTTAGATGAGCTCCCAAGCAATATCTGAGGCATCTGTCGTTAGAATCTGACTCGCCTCTGGCCGGGTCACAGAGAGTCCCTTGTTTAGGTGACATTCCTGAGCCCACCACAAAAATTCCTTTTGAATGCAAGGTATTATTTGAATGACAGTGTCCAAATCCTGGCAGTGCTGTGTCCACAGATTTTGAGATACCATTGTAGCTTCCTCATATGCAGTTTGGCATTGGGAAGCACCAGAATACAAGATGCCATGAACCCTAAGGCTTGAAGGACTGTCCTTGCAGTCAGCCCGGACTGAAGAGATAGGTGATGGAAGTAACTGGAAAGATTCTTTTGTTTGTCCGGGGTTAAAAAGGCCATCTGGGCTGCTGTATTCAGTCTCACACACAGAAAGCACATGTCTTGAGAGGGTACTAGACTGGACTTTATTTCGTTCACAGAATACCCTAGGCATCTTAGCACTGCTATGACATATTCCAAATGCTGTAGAAGGTCTTCCTTTTCTCGAGCCAGAATCAGGCAGTCGTCCAAGTAAGGATAGATTTGAATTCCTTTTAGCCTGAAGTAAGCTATCACTGGAGCCAGAACCTTTGTGAATACTCTGGGCAGTAGATAAGCCAAAGGGCAATGCAGAGAACTGATAATGAGAATTTCCAGCTCGAAAACGCAGATACTTCCTGCAACTTAGTCTTATTGGCACATGAAGGTAAGCTTCCTTTAGATCTAAAGTTACCATCCAGTGATCTTTGCCCAGCAGAGGTAAAAGTTGTTGTAACGTCAACATTTTGAACTTGGGAATGTCCAGATAAGTGTTGAGGATAGATAAATCCAAAATTGGTCTCCACGTGTTCCCCTTTTTGGTACTAGGAACAGGCGAGAATAAAATCCTAGGCCCCTTTCTGGCACAGGAACTGACTGAATAGCCCCTATTTGGAGCAACAGAGAAATTTGCTTGTGAGCCTCTGTTCTTTGTAGAGGAGGAATGTCTGGCATGCCTTTGAAAGGAGGCAAGGTATGGAAATAAAACCTGTAACCGTGGTGAATGATATCCAGAACCCATCTGTCTTGGGTAATTAAATCCCAATTTTCTTTGAAAAGAGACAGCCTTCCTCCCAAAGGTGCTGCCAGGCGAGAATGTACTGGCAGCTGAAAAGGCAGGTCATTGGGTCTGCTTACGAAAGGACTGACCCCTGCCCTCACCAGAAGTCTGAGCAGGTGAACTCCCTGTCCTAGGCCTAAAAGAACCTTGAGCTCTGCCTCTACCACGTCTAGACCTACCCCTAGACTGGGAATCATAAGCAGGATAAGTCCACCCCTTAGCAGGCCAATTTCTACTAAACTTGGAGGCTGCACCTGCAAAAAATCCTTAACAGTTTGCATAGACTTAGCCTTGTCCTCCATTTTCTTTAAAACTGCTTCCACAGGCGAACCAAACAACACATCAGACTGTAAAGGAGCATCCAAAATCCTTGTCTTAACATGCTCAGCTAAGTTCTGATCCCTCAACCAGGCATGCCTACGAAGAACAGAACCAGTAGCAGCCACCCTCGAGGAGGCCTGCACAGCATCAAAACCACACTGTAAGGAATGCTTACCCACCTGTTCAGAAACATGAACTAAATCCTGCAATTCTTTACACTCAATACCTTCAGCCAGAGCATCCACCTTAGACTTCAATTGTGAAAGGAGATAATTCTGATATTTTAACATATGAAACTGACAATTCAACGCCCTCATGGCTAAAGTGGAAGAAGTATACACTTTCTTTCCCCATCTATCCAAAGCCCTTGCCTCTTTATCAGGAGGAACAGGATTTTTAACCACAGAAGCCTTCACACCTTTATGCCCCTGAGAGACAGTTTCTGGGTCTGCCCTAGGACTCTTAAAAAGATACTTATGGGCTTCAGGCACCCTATAGTACCTATCCGGTTTAACTGGGGCAGGAGGCAAAGAGTCAGGATTCAGGAAAGCCTCTGCAAAAACATCTTCTACCACATTCAGAACAGGAGGTATAGCTAAAGGCCTATGCTGGGGTAACAACAAGAATTCTCTAAGCCTCTTCCTGGAATCAGAGAAATCTTGACCTTCCCATTTAAAATGCTCCCTCATGGAATGCAGAGTCTCTGAAAATGAAAAATCCTCAGGAGGCGAACCTGAAGGAGTAGAATCATCCACATCAGAACCAGAATAAGGAGGATACTCCTGCAAGTCTTCAGCCTAAGACTCAGAAGCCTCCGAACATTGCTCAAAACTCTCAAACTCAGGTTCCACCCTAGGCCTCTTATCAGGAGGGGGCATAGAACCTCTAATCATTGTAATCAAATCTTCTGCCATTTTTAGCATATGCTTCTTAGGCAAAGACCCTGAAACACTCGGAGAAACCCCCACTGAAGCTAAAGCAGGCCTGCCTCTTAAAGAAGCCTTAGAAACAGAAGGCGAGGCCCTAACCACCTTAGGAAGAGAGGGAAGAACAGCCACCTGAGAAGCCCCTTCAGGCTGGCCTACTTCCTGAGATACATCCTGTAACAGTAAAGTTTCTCCCTGAGACTCCAAAGAAACTCCTGGCAGAACCTCCGGCTCCACTGAGCCTTCTAAAGAACCGACGTCCGGGACTGTCGGTTCTTCCACTCTAGGCTTCCCTGCTTTGTCCTTGCGCTTCTTGGCTGAAGCGGGCCGGAGCATCCGGCGGCATTTTATAATTACAACGCTTCCCAAACACTAACCTGGCACAGTCTAACCTTCTCTTAATAGTGCGTTTGTTAAACCTAGCACAAGAGCGGCATCCAACAACGCCGTGCTCAGGCCCTAAACAAGGTATACACAAAGTATGGTAATCCCTATGAGGTATCTGTTTCCCACAAGAAATACAGTTATTCACTTTTTCTGACATCCGGTTAAATACTGAGGCAAGAAAAAAACAAAATATTCCCCAACGGGGTACTTAGCCAACTTTGATTCGGTCTGAAACTCTGACTTCAGAAACTTTCAGAACGCCAACCTGCACTCGCAAAAACAGCTTCTGCATCGGACCATGCGGCAAAAAAGACTGAGGATATGACGTCGGTCATGCGCATTAGTACCCTGACGTACTGACGTCAGTCTAATGCGCCGTGACCGACGTCAGCCATATACTTTGGTATTCGGGCCGACTGGACAGCGGACTACCCAATAGTTAGGACTGCAGCAATGTGGAATGAAGAACATCATGCAGCCAATGCCATTACATCAGTTTTTCTTACCCCAGATGTCAGGTGCCCCCCAAATGGGGAGACAAATATTTAAGTAATTAAAAACACAAAAATATATACCTCCAAACAAAATTAAATACACCAAAAAGGCTTTTAAGCATAGTAAAACAGGGGGTTGGAGGAAGGGTAACCAGGACTGCAACAGTGAATACATTATGGTAAGTGTACACAACTGTACTATGTTCTTCGTGTTTGATTGTTGCAGTCATTACATTTGGGTAGATTCCCAAAGCTATGGTTGGGAGGATGGATTTATACAGCAATAGGACCAGCTATAAGGCCTGCAGGACAGCAGTGGCAAAGCCAGCTCTGGATTTAGAGAAGAAAGGTAAATGGTAATGTTTGGTGAATGTATGAACTGAGCCCCAGGTAGCAGCTTCTAGAATGTCTCTGGTAGGAACACCTCTGAGAAAAGCTGTAGAAGTAAATGCAGCCCTGGTGGAATGAGATCTGATCCCCTGGGGGATAGTTTTACCATGGTGCTTATAGCAGAAATGAATACAATGGCTTATCCATTTGGAAATTGTCTGTTTTGAAATAGCCTTTCCCTCTGCCCTTGCAGTAAAAGCCACCAGTAGTTGTTCATATTTTCTTAGAGATTTTGTCCTGTTTAACTAAAATCTAAGTTGTCTGTGTACATCCAATGAATGCAGAATCCGCTCCCCCTTGTTCTGTGGATTGGGAAAGAAAGTTGGCAAATGAATGGTCTGATTAAGAGCCACACTGGATACCACCTTAGGCATGAAGGATGGATTGGTCCTGAGAGACACCCTGTCCACATGGAAAATAATGAAAGGCTCCACTGCCACAAAAGCCTGTAATTCGGAAATCCTTCCAGCTGAAGTGACTGCTAAAAGGAAAGCTGTTTTCCATGAGAGAAATGTTAAGTCTGCAGTAGCAGCTGGTTCAAAAAGAGGGAGAGTGAGTTTTTCCAATACAAAATTGAGGTCCCAGGCAGGGGTTGGAGCTCTCCTAGGTGGTCATAAGTTCTTGGCCCCTTTGAGATACTGCTTTAGCACAGGATGAGAGAATAGGGGAGGTTCTGTGTTGTAATGAGCTGAAATAGCTGAGGCATGGATTTTTATGGAAGAAAAGGACAGGCCCTTGTGAAGCATCTCAGTTAAGTATTGTAAACTTTGAGGAATACTGGGCACTGTTGTGCTTATCCCTTGTGACTGATTCCAAGGACAGAATCTTTTCCATTTATCAACATAAGATTTTCTAGCACTAGGCCTTCTTGCCTCCAAAATAACATCCATCACAGGTTTGCTGAGGGATGCTACAGGTGAATTTAGGTGATTAGCCACTCTGCAAGATTCAAAGTTTGGAGCTGAGTGTGCAGAATTTGGTTGTTCTGCTGAGACAGTAAGTAAGGTGTTTGAGGCAGGTGCCATGGTGGAAGGTGTGACATTGCGCAGGAGTGGGTACCAGTGTTGGCGAGGCCAATCTGGAGCAATCAGAATCATTTTTGGTTTGTCCTGTTTGACGTTTAGTAGAACTTTGCAGAGCAGAGGCAGAGGGGGAAAGCATAGACTGATAGGTTTTTCCAGCTGAATGATAGAGCATCCACTTTTCAGGCTCTTTTGTGAGGAGTTTTTGTGCAGAATTTGTCCAACTGATAGTTCTGGGGTGAGGCAAAAAGATTTATGTCTGGACTCCCCCATTTGCGTGTCACCATGTTGAATATCCGTGGTTCCATTTTCCATTCATGTGGGTCCATGAGATTTCTGCTTAGTTTGTCTGCCAGAGTATTCAGCTTTCCTGGCAGGAATTGAGCTTGTAGTTGTATTTGATAGGTCAAGGATGTGTTCCACAATGCCATGGCTAGTCTGCAGATGGGGTAGGAGTGTGTATACCCCTGCTTATTTATGTACCACATAACTGTGGTGTTGTCTGTCTTTATCATTAATTGTCCTGGATGAAGATAGTCCTTGAAGGCTGTCAGTGCATTCTGTACAGCTAGCATTTCTTTTTGATTGATAAGAAGCTGCATTTGATTTGGGCTACATTTGTCCTGAATGCACTTCCCTGCCAGATGAGCCCCTCAAGCATAGTCTGATGTGTCTGTAGTTAGGGTCTGGGTGGCAGGGGATGGAATGAATGGCAGTCCCTTGTTTTGGTGACAGGCCTCTGCCCACCATAGGAACTCTAGTTGCAGGCAAGGTATGATAGTAATCATTGTCTCCAGGCTGTGACAATGTTGACTCCATAAACTTTTTAAGTACCACTGAAGTTTCCTCATATGCAGTCTTGCATATGGAATTAGAAGAACGCAGGAGGCCATGAACCCCAAGGTTTGCAGAATTTGTCTTGTAGATAGCAGGGTTTTTGTGACCACCTGTTTGAAGTAAGTTACCAAATGAATTTGTTTTTCTGGCATCAGGTAAGCCATCTGGGCAGTTGTATTCAAGCTTGCACCCTGGAATGTAATTATTTGAGAGGGTACCAGTTGTGATTTCCTTTCGTTTATGGTGTACCCTAGACAAGTTAGCACCCTTTTTACAAATGCCAGATGTTTTAGAAGAATGTCCCTGTTTTCTGCCTGAATTAGACAGTCATCCAGGTATGGATATATTTGAATATTTCTTTGTCAGCAAAATGCAGTTACTGGAGCCAGGCACTTCGTGAAGACCCTGGATGAGTAGATAAGCCAAAAGGCAGTGCAGAGAGCTGGTAATGCAAGTAGCCTGCTTTGAAGCGGAGGTATCGTCTGCAAGATTCCTTGATTGGGACATGCAGGTAAGCCTCTTTTAAGTCTATAGATACCAACCAGGCATTGATGCCTAGCATAGGAAGTAACTGTTGAAGAGTCAGCATCTTGAATTTTGGAATGTCCAGAAATGTGTTTAGAATAGATAAATCCAGAATTGGATGCCATGGTTTGTCTTTTCTGGGTACCAGGAAAAGTCTTGAATAGAAACCTTGTCCCTTTTCCTCTTCTGGTACTGGTTGAATAGCCCCCAAGTTCATGAGGGACAGTACTTGTTCCTGGGCCTCTGCCCACTGATTTGGGGGCAGGTCTGGCCATCCGTTTGGGATTGGCAACGTGTGGAAATGGAATCTGTATCCCTGGGATACTATATTTAAAACCCATTTCTCCTGGGTTATAAGTTGCCAGTTTCTTGCATGAAGTGCCAGTTTTCCCCCAAAGGGGCGGCTATAAGTGCTTGGTAAGTGTAAAGGGAAGTCATTGAGACTGTTTACCATAGGGAGGTGCGTTGTTGTTTCCAGATTTGGAGGAGGAGGCACCCCATTGTTTTGTTCTAAAAGTCCCTTGTGACTGAAACCTGGAACCTTTGGAATGTCTGGGTTTGGCTTGAGTGACTCTCGAAGGGACTGGAAAGAACCAGTTCTTAGTAGGCCAGTGCCTACTAAATCTTGGAGGTTGCACTTGTAAGAAATCTTTTACAGTTTGCATAGATTTAGCTTTAAAACTACAATCCACTCTGCTACAGGCACCATGAGGAGTTCAGTGTCTCTCCAGTAAGTGTTTTACAACTGTAAATGCCTATTTATGTTGAATTGTGTTAGACATTTTACAACTGTATATGTTTATGTTAAATTGTGTTAGAGATCTAATATGATTTATGCTTTATTATTGGAAGTTACTATGGCATGCTAGCATTTTGTCTGCACCAAGTTGTTTTTAGTATAATAGTATGGCCTATTTGCATAGCTGCACCTTGTTCACTAATGTTATTCACGTAAATGTGTTGTGTGTAGACAGCTCATACTGGTGTCTAATTATTTCTATATAATTGTGCTGTTACTGGTGGATAGAATCACATTAGAGACCCACGACAGAGTGCTGCTCGCCACATTTTTATCTGTGACTGCATAACTGTCTGAGGTTTCTTCTAACAGATGTTTTTCCAATTGGCTCAGTATCTGCGTATACTAGTAGTTGGTTCAAGACATATTTTCCTGCATGCAGTAGCTATTTGCTCAGTTTGTTTTTTGTAATCTTTATAATATGTCTTTATCATCTCAAAAGTGCTTACTCCTCTCTGTACTCTTCTTTTCTAGACCTAACACAACTCTTAAGTATTCAACTGCGGTACCACCTTTATCATTCTTATAAGAAAAGCACAGTCTGGGTCTGAACTGTCTGCAAACAGCTAAAGTTAACTTTGAGTATGTGTCTACCTGTTTGAGCCAATATTCATTTTCCCCTGGACAGCACTATGTCAGAAATGAAAAACAGGGATAAAGCCTGGGAGCACTGGCACAAAACCAAAACCCCCTCAACTAGACAGAAATTCCTAGAACTACGCAATAGTCAAAAAGCTAATAAAACAGGAAAATTCCAATACTACCAGTCTGCCCTGGACTTCTCCCAACACAGCCCCAAACAACTCTGGTCCTCAATAAACTTCATCCTTCACCCAGGTAAAGTCAGTACCCCTCCTCCTAAAATCCCTCACTCCTCAGAAAATATTGCTACCTCATTCAACACACACTTCACACAAACCATACTATCACTAGCTAAACAACACAACCCCCCTCCCCTCCAACCCACACCTTCAACTAGTAATCTCCCCACTGCCTCCTCTTTTTCTCCTGTACCTACCTCCAGCATAAAAATACTCTTAACTAAACTTAAGCCCACCAAATTAGCAGCAGACAACCTCCCAAGTGAATACCTACAAATCACAGCTGATGCTCTGGCCTACCCAGTACCCATCTTGATTAACCGATCTCTGTCAGAAAGTTACGTTCCCACACTGTGGAAAGTATCACATATAATTCCCCATCCACAAAGGCGGACCCTCCACAGAACTAACCAATTACCGCCCCATAGCTATTCTCTCTCCACTCTCCAAAATACTAGAGAGATGCATACACTCACCATTTTCTTCAGTTTTTCTTGCCCCAGATGTCAGGTGCCCTTAAAATGGTAGGCTAAATTATGCCAATAAGCATGCATACACAAAAAACAACTTTTCCTTCATCTACAAGCAAATACACCACATAGGTTGTACAGAATAGAGAAGTACAGATAAGTCCCAGCAAGGAAAAGGGGGATGGTGGGAGGGTAACCTGGACTGCAACAGTGAATACACTCGAACATCTACATTTATGGTAGGTACACAACTGTACTATGTTCATCATGTTTCACTGCTGCAGTCATTACAATTGGGTTGAATCCCAAAGCTAAGGTTGAGAGGCTGGTGCTAAATAGGATTAGCAGAGGCCATCAGGCCCTGCAGAACTGCAGTGGCAAAGCCTGCCCTGGATTTAGAGTAGAGAGTTAAGTGATAGTGCTTTGTAAAAGTATGCACTGAACTCCAAGTTGCAGCCTCTAAGATTTCTTTGGTTGGTACTCCTCGGAGGAAGGCTGCTGCTCTGGTTGAATGTGGCCTAATGCCCTTAGACCCTGATTTGCCATGCTGTTAATAGCAGAAACGAATGCAGTGGCCTATCCACTTTGAAATAGTCTGCTTTGAGAGAGGCTTTCCTTGTGATCCTGCAGCATATGCCACTAGAAGTTGTTCAGTCTTTCTGAAAGCTTTGGTTCTGTCCAAGTAGAAGCGTAGCTGCCTGTGAATGTCCAAAGAATGCAGAAGTCTCTCACCCTTATTCTGTGGGTTTGGGTAAAAGGTAGGCAAATTAATTGTTTGGTTAAGGGCCACACTGGACACTACCTTAGGCATAAATGTAGGGTTTGTCCTCAGAGAAACCCTGTCAGGATGGAAAATGATAAAAGGTTCCACAGCCATGAGTGCTTGCAACTCAGACTCGTCTAGCGGAGGTTATTGCTAGGAGCAGAGCTGTTTTCCAGGATAAGAATTTTATATCAGCTGCAGAGGCTGGCTCAAACGGAGGTAGTGTGAGTTTTTCCAAGACATAGTTGAGGTCCCATGCAGGTATTGGTGCTCTCCTTGGAGGTCTTATGTTTTTGGCCCCTCTGAGGTACTGCCTTAGTAATGGATGAAAAAAAATAGGCAGCTCTGTATTGTAATGAGCTGAAATGGCAGAGGCATGAATTTTAATTGATGAAAAGGAAAGGCCTTTATCCAGCATCTCAGTTAAGTATTGCAAAATCTGATGAATATTTGGAACAATCGTGTCAATACCTTGTGCCTTGTTCCAAGCACAGAATCGCTTCCATTTTTCTGCATAACATTTTCTGGTGCTAGGCCTCCTGGCCTCCAAAATAACATCCATCACTGCTTTATAGAGAGGTGTGTCTTGAATGGCTAGATTATCCGCCATGCAGCCAGGTTTAAGGTCCTGAGTTGGCTGTGCAGTATCTGACTGTCTTGTTGGTTCAATAAGTGAGGAATTTGAGGTAATGTCCAAGCTGGGCATTGAGACAAGCTCTTTAGGATTGGGTACCAGTGCTGGTGGGGCCAGTCTGGGGCAATCAGAATCATTCTTGGCTTCTCTTGTCTGACCTTGAGGAGTACCTTGGGGAGAAGAGGCAGAGAAGGAAATGCATATACTGTTAAGTTTTTCCAGCTGAAAAATAGAGCATCCACTTTCCATGCTTGCTTGTGATAAGTCCTTGTGCAGAATATCTGCAGTTGGCAGTTGTGAGGGGAGGCAAATAGGTCTATGTCCGGGCATCCCCAGTTCCTTGTTACCATGCTGAAGACTTGTGGATCCAATTTCCACTTGTGGGGATCCATTAGGTTTCTGCTTAGTTCATCTGCCAGGGTATTTATCCTTCCTGGCAGGAATTGTGCTTGCAGATGTACTTGGTAAGTCAATGCTGTGTCTCATGTTCATGGCTAGTCTACAGAGGGGGTAGGAATGTGTGCCCCCCTGCTTGTTTATGTACTACATGACTGTAGTATTATCCGTCTTTATTAGTAGTTGTCCTGGATGAAGTAGATCCTTGAAGGTTGTCAGGGCATTCTGAACAGCTATCTTCTCTTTTTGATTGATATGTAGATGCATTTGACTTGTGGACCATGTGACCTGAATACATCTTCCTGCCATATCGGCCCCCCAGGCATAATCTGATGCATCTGTTGTCAAGGTCTGCCTGGCTGTGGGTAAGGTGAATGGCTCTCCCGTGTTGTGGTGACAGGCTTTTGCCCACCATCGAAACTCCTGTTGCAGGCAGGGAATGAGGGTAATTACTGTTTCCAGGCTGTGGCAATGTTGAGTCCAAACACTTTTTAGATACCATTGAAGTTTCCTCATATGCAGTCTTGCATATGGAATTAGCAGAATGCAGGATGCCATGAAGCCCAAGGCCTGCAGAATTTTTCTTGCAGATAATTGGGTCTTTGTTGCCAACATTTTGAAATAAGTAGTCAGTTGTCTGTGTTTGTCTGGCATGAGATAAGCCATCTGGGCAGTTGTATTTAAGCTTGCACCCAGGAATATCTCTTGAGAGGGTACGAGTTTTGAACCTGTTAGTAATCTTTTTACAAACGCCATATGCTGTAGTAGAATGTCCTTGTTCTCTGCTTGAATAAGGCAGTCGTCCAAGTAAGGATATTTTTGCATTCCTCTTTGTCCGCAAAATGCAATTACTGGTGCCAGGCATTTTGTGAAGACACTGGGTGCAGTGTACAAGACAAAGGGCAGTGCAGAGAATTGGTAGTGCATTGAGCCAGCTATAAATCTGAGGTATCTTCTGCATGATTGTCTGATTGGGGCATGCAGGTATGCCTCTTTTAGGTCTAAAGTCACAAGCCAAGCCTTCTTGCCCAGCATGGGCAGAAGCTGCTACAGAGTTAACATTTTGAATTTTGGAATATCCAGGAATGTGTTTAGGATAGGCAGGTCCAGTATTGGTCTCCAGGCTTTGTCCTTTCTGGGCACCAAGAATAGTCTTGAGTAAAATCCTAGTCCCTGCTCTTGCTGTGGTAATTGCTGAATGGCTCTCATGTCCATGAGGGATGAAACTTGTTTTTGTGCCTCTGCCCATTGACTGCGTGGCAGGTCTGGCATACCGTTTGGCCTTGGCAGGGTGTGGAAGTGGAACCTGTAGCCTTGTGATACGATATTTAAGACCCATTTGTCCTGGGTGATCATGTGCCAATTTTGTGGGAAAAGTGCTAGTTTTCCCCCCAAAGGTGCTGCCAGAAGATAAGTGCTTGGTGCTGGCAGGGGGAAAGTCATTGAGACTGTTTCCTGTATGGCTGTGATTTTTCCTCTCCGCTTTTGGAGGTAGAAGCACCTCATTGTTTAGGCCTGTATGAGCCTTGGGGCTGCGATCTGCCTCTGGGGTGTCTGTATCTGCCACTTTGTGGCCTGTCTGACACTGGAAAGGACCATTTCTTTGTAGGCCAGTTTTTGCTAAATCTGGGTGGCTGTATCTGTAAGAAATCCTTCACTGTTTACATAGATTTAGCTTTGTCCTCCATTTTCTTCAGCACCTCTTCTGCTTTAACACCAAACAAGGTATCATGCTGTAATGGAGCATCTAATAGTTTTGCTTTAACATGATCGAGCAAATTCTGTTCTTTTAACCAATCATGCCTCCTAATGACACAACCTGTAATATCAGCCCTGCAGGAGGCCTCTAGAGAATCAAAACCACATTGCAAAGTATGCTTTCCCACTTGTTCAGCTGCATGCAATAAATCCTGCATTTCTTTGTTTTCTGCACATTCTGAATTTGTCAACATTTTCTGTTTAATCAGTGACATAAGATATTGCTGATATTTAAGCATATGAAACTGACAATTTAAAGCTCTTACAGCCAAGGTAACAGAAGTATAAATCTTTTCCCCCATCTGTCCAGGGCCCTTGAATCCCTATCGGAGGGGATAGGGTTTTTTGCAGTGGAAGCCTTGACCCCTTTGGGACCCTGAGAGATAGTTTCTGGGTCAGCAGCAGGGTTTTTATAAAGAAATTTATGTGAATCAGGAATCCTGTAATATCTGTCTGGCTTAACAGATGCTGGTGGTAAAGAGTCAGGAGACAGACCAGACTCTGAAAATACATCATCTACAATGTCTAAAACAGGAGGAATAGCAAGGGGCCTGTGCTGAGGTAATAAAAGGAAGTCTCTGCTCCTTTTCTTGGATTCTGAGTAATCTTGGCTCTCCCAGTGGAAATGCTCCCTCATAATATGCAGGGTCTCCCCAAAAGAATAATCCTCAGGAGGAGAGGCTGAAGGGATAGATTCTTCAGCATCAGAATCGTTATAGGGAGGAAGAGTATATTCCTGTACAGAAGAGGAATCAGAGGAAATGGAAACTTGATCTGAAGATTCATATTCTATCTCTTGCCTGGGCCTCTTATCAGGAGGGGGATGGGAACCCCTGATCAAAGTAATTAGGTCTTCGGCCATTTTAAGCATCTGTTTTTTAGGCATGGAGAACTGTCCAGGAGAATGCTGTACTTGTTTCTTTGTCTTTAGAGCTGCTTTAGTCTTTGCCTTTGAAGCTGAAGTTGGTTTTACATATAACTGTGTAGGCCTGAAAACACCCTCAGAAGCAGATGCCTGCTCAGTGGCTCCAGACCCATCTGAGGGAATAGTTTCCGAGTATCAAATACCTTGAGTTTCTAGCGGCCTAGTCGGCTCCACGTGGGAGTTGGAAGTGGCCTGTGGCTCTGAGGTAGCGGGCGTCAGGGGCTGCGAAAGCGCCTCACTGAGAACCGGCAACAGGCCTAGCGGAAGCCTTGTCGTCGATTTTGGACCTCGGATGCCTGTCCTTTTCTTTTTCTTTGCGCTTTTTATAAACTCTGGCAGTCGGCTGTTCTGACAGCATTATATAATTGAATCTTCTGCCAAAGTAATGAAATGCAAAATCGTACCGACGCTTAATAGTGCGTTGGTTAAATCTAGCACAAAACCGACAACTAGCAACGTCGTGGTCAGGGCCTAGGCAAGGAATACAGTAAGAATGAAAATCCTTATGAGGTATTTGCTTCCCACAAGAAATACAATTATTAACTTTTTCTGACATTGGTCTGGAGCAAGGAAAAAGTTTCCCCAATGGGGTACTTAGATTTAATGAAGACTTCGGATCTGAAATTCGAATTTGAAAATCTCAGGAGTCGGCCGACCGGCACTTGCAAACTGCTTTTGCTTCGGGCACCGCGCGGCAAGAAAGACTGAAGAAAATGGCGTCGGCTGCATCTTTTATACCCCTGGCGCAATGACATCAGGGAGGAGGTGACAGCAACCGACGCCGGAACTGGAACTCGGGCCGACTGCGGGTAGCCTGCCAGCAGGATAAACCAATTGTAATGACTGCAACAGTGAAACACGATGAACATCAACAGAATGTCAGAATAGAGACTGAAAAGGGGTATAGATTACGTTGTCTGGCACAAATTGAGAATCTTTTCCACTTGCTATAATATACCTTTTTGGTAGACGTTTGAGAAACTAAGATAATATTCTTCACTGGAGAGGAAAGCCTAGACTGAGAAAGGATCTGTGGAGTTGGAGGAACCATGCAGTTAGACAAAGAGACTGAAGGTCGGGAGGAGGAAGCCCCCAAGGGTAGGAAATGAGATCCGGGGTGGGATCCAATATCCAGGGAGGATACTTCAGTTGAGACCACAGCAGGGAAAACCACACCTGATGAGGCCAAAAGGGGTCAATGAGGATGAGAGAGGTCTTCAGGCGTCGGGCTTTCTGCAAAACTTTGAGAATGAGGGGAGTAAAGGGGTAGGCATATAGATGTCCCGAAAGCCAGTTGTGAACTAGATCATACTTGGGAGACTCGCCCGATGGGGAGAATCAGGGCAAAGTAATTGCTGCATTTGTGGTTAACAGGGGAGGCTAACAGATCACAGCAAGGAAGACCCCAGTGGTCGAAAATCCAATGTGCCACTGACGGATTTAGGGACTGCTCGTGAGGACTCAAGATAGACTTGCTTAGTTTGTCGGCTAACATGTTGGAACTGCTGGGGATGTGCATTGCAAGAAGAAAGCATCTGGAGGACATCACCCATTCCGATACTCTCATTGCCTCTCTGCACAGGGGATAACATCATATTCCCCCCTGCTTGTTGATGTACCAGACCACTGCCATGTTGCCCATTTGAACTGCTATAGTCCCGACACTCCTGAAAGGCTTGCAATATTAGAAGGACTGCTCTCATCTCCAGGACATTTATGTACAATTTGGTCTCTAAAGGGGACCACGTGCCTTGAATCATCCTTCCCCGAAAATGCCGCCCACCCCAACAGGGAGGCGTCCGTGTTCACTGTGGTCTTGGGTTGGGGAAGATAAAAGGGTCTGCCTAGGATCAGATGTTGAGTTTGAAGCCATCAAGCAGGGTGGTTTCTGCACACCTGAGGGATCTTGATGGTCATGGACATGGGGTGAACACCACTGAACCGCCAAGGTCCACTGCAGGACCCGCATGTGATATCTGGCAAGCTGGATAGCTGCCGCCATTGAACCTAGCACCTGCAAGATTAAGTCAGCTGTGGGATAATCGAGCATCAGCAACTGATAGACCTGAATGATTTGAAATCTGCAGGGGGGGGGGGTGCTGCAGTCTTTGACAGTATCTAGAAGAACCCAGATAAACTCTAGACTCTGACACAGAGAAAGATTTGACTTGGAGAGGTTGACTGTGATGCCCAGATTGTGAAAGAGGTGGGGGGTATAGTCAGAGGCCATAGCCAGTTAATGCCTCATGGGAGACATAATTAGCCAATCGTCCAGGTACGGAAAGACCTGGAATCCTTGCGGTCAGAGATGAGCTGGCACCACTGCCATGCATTTGGTAAACACCTGGGGGGAGTGGTGAGTCCAAAGGGCAGAACTCTGATCTGGTAGTGATTGGCCCCTAACTGAAAGCGCAGGTATCTCCTAGAGCATCTGTCAATTTTGATATGATAGTAAGCATCCTCGAGATCCACTGAGCACATCCAATCGTCCTTGCACAGAAGAGGCAGAATGGACTGTACAGTGACCATCCGGAACTTGGACTTTTGACTGACAGGTTCAGCTCGATGAGGTCCAAGATGGGACACAGGTCCCCAGTCGTTTCTGGCACCAAAAAGAAGTGAGAGTAAGTTCCGGACCCTCGTTGTCCTGTTGGGACCTCTTGGATGACTGTTTTTATAAGAAAGTCTTGGAACTCAAGATGGGCAAACTCCCTCTGGCAGGGTGGAACGTCTAGGAGAGATTTTGGATTTGGAGGGGGCTGAAAAAAGGGTATGAAATTACCCCTGGAAATGATCTTTAACACCCACTGATCTGAGGTGATATTTGTCAAGGCTAGTGGGAGAACAGAGAGTCAGTGCTTCAGGAGCGCTGAGTGGATTTCTCTGAGAAGGATTCCCAGGAGCCCTGGTTCTGCTGACCCCCTCTGCCTCTGGGGCGGCGTCTGCCATTGAATCCCCTACCCCAACCAGTAGAAGAGGATTTTTGTGGAGCATCCTGGAAGGGAGACTGAGTCTTGTGGAACCAAAGTTTCTTACTGCCCCTCTGATTCTTGGAAAAGGATTGTTGGGCAGCAGAGAATTTGATCCCCACCATGGACAGAGTCTTCCCCTTTTGCTCACTGTGGGTTAATGTCTCTTTGACGGAGGGGACCAAACAAGGTAGACCCATCAAAGGGGGCATTAGTAAAAGATGCCTTAAAGGGTTCCACAAACCCACAAAGGTGAAGCCATGCATGCCGTCTAATGGCCTCCACTGCTTTGGAGATCAACCTAATCGAAGCATTAGCCAGGGAAGTTAGAGTGGATAGCTTCAGAGAGACCAATTTAAGACTGTCCGGAGGCAGCAACTCTGAAAGGGAGGTGGTGAGTTCTGAGACCAAATCCCTTTGAAGCCAGGTAAAGTGTGCCATGCAGCTGGTTGATATCAGTCTGACTGTAGCTGAGGCCAAACACACACTTCCCAAAGCGGTCAGTCGCCCAAGAATCCTTGCTCGGGGGATGGAATGTGGAGCTCTGTTCGGCAAGCTCCTACTTCATAGCTGTGGCCACCACAGTGGCATCAAAAGGGATGCCCTTACTCCAAAAAGTTTCATCCTTTGGGGGACTAAGAAATTTGTCTGTCTTTTTGGGAACTGGTTCCATTGTGTCTGTTTCCTTCCATGCCCTATCGACGATGAGTTGTATGAGCTCGTCAGCAAGGGGGGACACCCAGGTAGAAGATGGGCCTGTCCCAAAGGCTTTCAGGAACACAGATTCCTCTGAAGATAGAGTGGGAGAAGACCAACCACCTCTTTGCTTTAGAATCTCAAGGATGTCCCCAAAGGCCACTTCCTCAGACGGGAGTCTGGGGAACCCATCTCCCTCTTCCAAATGAGTGTTCCTCAGTGAGGGACTCTCTAGGGGAGTCCCAAGTGCCTCCTCTTGCACGTCCTTCTTCTGAGTGGGCTCCTCCACTGTGGACTCTAGGGAAGACTCAGAAGAGGTGGGGACCCCAAACGGGATAATGGCAGTCTGAAGGTGCTCACGGGAGGGCTGACCCTGAAAGGATGATGAGAGCTCGTCGTCCAAAGCCAAGAGGGGCTGGGACGATCTAGAGATGAAAGAGAGGTAACTGCTCAGCTGGAGGAGGTTCTCTCTACTGCCTGAAAGGCAGACAGACTGGACAAGGCCCCCCTCTCCTATCCCATGGCCGCAGCCGCCCAAAAAGGAAGACGGGACCCCGATGCAACACTGACATTTCCAGAGGATACTGGCCCCAAACTGTCCAATTCTGAGGCTCCCAAGGGGAAAGAATGATCTGAAAACTACTGGCCCAACCCCACCCTCCTGGGAACCAGCATAGACCTTGTGGGGCCGAGGCACAATCAGTTCCGAGGGCAGCTGAACAGAGCCCGCCTGGGATCTTGACGGTGTTGGAAAGGGAGGGATACCAGACACTGTCGGCCTCTCACAGGGAATGCTCTGATCCTGGTGATCCAAACTCAGGTGGGACGGACGAGGAGAGTGAAGTCCCATGAATGGGGAAGATCCCCTGGCAACTGAACCAGGGATGGTAACAAGCCCAACTCAATTTGTGCCTTGAGAAAACTCATCATCTTACCCATATCTGTGGGGAGCAGACCTGGTGGATACCAAAGAATACCCCGACCTGGCCAGAGACCCTGACACTGTCCTGCAGTCTCAGGAGGGAGACTGACTCCTATGCCTCAGATTCAAATTCCTGGACCTCGAGGGGGGAGCTGTTAATGATTACCGGATCCGATACAACCTTTGGATTTGAAGACCTGGACAGATCAGACAGTTTAGTCTGTGCCAAAGATGGATCCAACAGATGGGCCAGATCCAAAGGCAGGCTGTGCTGAGTCAGATCCGAGGGCATCCAAGGCTACAAGACCCTGGACCAGACAGACTGATCCGAGGCTCTCAGAGAGGAAGAGCCCAGAGCTGAAGCCAAAGAGGCTGGGCTCAGATCCAGGGATCTGCAATCTGAGAGCCTCTGCTTTTATTGAAGGGGAATCCCTTGAGGAAGAAGAGGAGGTCTTCCTTTTGGGATGCGCAGGAGGCTTAGCAGGGGAGCCAGAGGCTAGAGGACACCCCCTCCCCTTAGCAAGTCCCTTTAACAGGATTTTATTCCTGCGATCCATGAGAGCCCTGGGGGTTGAATGTGGCACAAATGTTGGATTCAACCTCCAGGTGACTCTCTCCAAGGCAATAAACATACTCCTTGTGCAAGTCGGAATGGGGTATTTTCTGACTGTACAAGGAGCATCTTTTAAAGACAGAAGGCTTTTCAGACATTTTAGAAAATAAAGTGCATACACTCACGCACACACACCCAAACACCACCCACACTCTTTACCGGAAGGAGGAGATAGAAAAAAAAAAATACTTTACTGGCAGAAAGGGTGCTAAGAGAGGGACAGCTAAGGTAAAAAAAAAAAAAAAGGGAGAAACGCTACTGATGGCCCTGGAAGAAAAGATGGGAACCCACAGAAAAAGAGTTAGAAAAGCTAAAGAAAGGGGAGGAAATATAAACTAACTACACTGAAGGAAAGGGGGCACTAAAGCTATAAAAATAAGGGAAATAAACCCCAAAACAAAAAGACAATTTACACTCATCTGAAGTGAAGTAGTTTCAGCTGTAGGATAAATGTCCGAGCGTTTCTGCTGCAAAGGAGATCTGAGGGTCAAAGGTCAGCAAGGGATTATGGGAAGGGGAAGGGCTTGAGCTCTGGATCTATCCTTCAGTTGTTGGCTCTGATCCGAGGTTGGATCCAAGACCCATCCATGATGAATAACGACAGAGATAGCATCAGATCTGTAATTTGGGCCTTTCTCATTAAGTTTCTTTGCCTACTAATCAGTCATTCTGCAGTCTTTCTGTCTGCGGTACAACAGTACCTGATGTCAATGGAAGTAATTATTCAATTTGTATTTTTTAATACACTTCAATTGTGCCTACTGTCTGCATTACAGTTCTTTTTGCCTACTGGTCACTGTTAGCACTTTTTGTCCTGCGGTACAATAGTAGCAGATGTCAATACAAATTTTGTAATACATTTCAACTGTGCCTACTGCATTGTTTGTCCTTATGAACAGCATTGCTCATTTTCTTTTTGTGCCTGTAGTCATACTAACATGACTTTTTGGAACCAAATACATTTTTCTGGTTTATATGCCTACAAGTTCTTTTGCCTGCTGGTGTTTATTTCTCTTCAGTTCTGCCTACAGCTCAAGATGGAATCAACTGGTCACTTCTTGTTGAGTGCGCACTGCATCATGGATTATGTATCTCTTAGATGACTTGGTGTGGCAGCTTCAGTTTTTCTGCTTAACCCAAAATCATTTTTTTTTTTGCAGTGGTCTTTCATATCAAGATGTAGTGTTACCTGGTTATAGACCATATGTTTGGGGTTATTTCCTTTTATTATGACTTTTTGTAGGAGTAGTAGTGCAATATGGTACAGGATGCCTGCAGAGTAATGCACAGTAGTGACTTACAGTTAGTGATTGTATTTTGTAAACAGAGGAGGCAAGTGACATTGTGTTAAGGGGAAGGCTGTAGGTTTGTAGCTTGTGCTTAAAGTTATTGCTTACACTGGTTGGCTAGCTTGTAGTATGTACTTCACATACTGTGGCAATGGGCAACTCAAAGTTGAGAGTTTGCCTCAGTGGGTCCATTTCAGTAAATCTGATGGGTAACATTCCACTGTTGGCATGGGAGTCGTTTGTGTTATCTGGAAAGTAACATCCTTAGAATGTGTTCAGAATACTAACCTTGGTCATTATGCAGTCCCAGGTAGGTCAAAGAAAGTGGCATAACATGTACCTGATATGTACTGCTTTTTCTAACATTATGACAAAAGGACCCAATGTCTGCACGAGTAGTAATTCTGCTTTACTTCAATTCCAGATAGAGATGATGTGTACATATTTGTCAGGAGCAGCAATAAGAAAGCTTCAACAGCAGCAAAATGAGGATGCGAACAGACAGGGCTCCAGTAAGAAATTTTTCTTTGGGTCATCAGAGAGGGAGGATTCAACAAAATGTCTGCCTTCAGGACTACACAGTGATTCTGCATTACAGCCTACCTACTGTAAGCCCAGTACCCTTGCTATAGAAAGTGCCTACGCTGTTGCGGCTGCACGACAGGCTACCTACTGTGAACCTACAGCCATTGCCATGGGAGAAATTAAATCAACAAATGTGGATTCAACTTTAGAAGAGCTGTCTGGATCACCAGAATTTGATACAAAAGGCGCCCATACTTCTGTAGTGACAAGAGATGTAGCCTATGACTTGCAGAGAGTGTCAGGTACATCTTTTGAGGATCTAGGAACTTGGCCAGACTTGATAAGGGATAAGTTTATGGTGGATGCCATTCAGCACGGACCTATGCAAGTGGTGTTACCACAGTTCCCAGTCAATGAACAGGTAAGAAAATTTACATAAGAGAACTATTTCCATATGCTGTCTAATAGGGAGACAGCAAAAAGCACTTGGATTAAATATTCAGTCTCAAAAGATGCACTGTTTTGCTTTGCATGCAAATTATTTGGACAGTCTAACCATCTTCTCAGGTCAGGTGGTTACAGAGAATGGAGAGAGATGTCCAAAGCTTTACATAGTCATGACCGAGCACCAGAGCATGCAACATGCATGCTGAAGTGGAAGGAACTGGGCAATAGAGTAAACAGTAGGCAGACAATGGATGGTAGGAGACAAGCAGTGGATGAAAAATAGATAACTCACTAGCATGGTGTATCAGAATGCATTATAGCTATTGTCCAATACCTGGTGGAATACACCTACAACAATGGCAATTTCTTAGGCCAAGTGCAACTTTTGATTACGTCATGGCTGAACATTTGTATCATATTAGGAATAAAGAAGTAATGGATCATTATCTTGGGAAGGACATACAGAATTAAATGATCCAGCTGATTTCAAATGCTACATCAAGGACCACTGCAGAACAGGTGAGGGACACTACGTACTTTTCCATGATTTGATTGCATAGCAGACATCAGCAATCAAGAGCAAATGAATCAAATGACTGTAGCAGTTAGGTATGTAGACATTTCAAGGACTGCAGCCACAGTTGAGGAACACTTTCTGGGATTTGCGCCTCTGAATGATACAACAGGACTTACAAATGCAGTTCTTCAGACTGGAAAATCATCAAATGGACATTAACAACTGTTGAAGACAAGGACATGACAATGGCAGCAGCATGAAGGGGAAACGAGCTGGAGGGGAGGCCTGGATAAAACAGATGAATTCAAGAGCTTTTTAAGTGCCACGTGCCTGCCATAACTTAAAACTTATAGTTAGTGATGGGGTACATTCATCACTACAGGTAGTGTCTTTCTTTGGATGTTTGCAGAACATTTATGTACTCTATTCAGCATCAATGAGCCAATGGCAGATCTTGAAATGACACAAACGTCACTGTGAAGCCACTGTCCAAGACTCACTGGGAATGCAGGGCAGACACTCTCAAGGCAGTACAATTTCAGTTGAAGGAGTCATGCAAGCATTACAAGAGATAGGTGAAGCTTTATGTACAAGTGATGCTGCAACATATCAATAAGCAAGGGGACTGTGCTCGGAACTTATATCATATCAATTCATTGCATGTTTAGTAGTGTGGTATGATGTGATGATGGACATAAATCATGCAAGCAAAGTTCTGCAGAGTCTATCGGCTGATTTTTCTACATGTGTCAAAGTGCTGACATCAACTATGGACTTGCTGAACAATTACAGTGAGACAGGATTTCAATGCGTCATGGATGACGTCTCCAAGATAGCAGAAGAACTGGATGTTGAAACCACATTTCAGGAAAAGAGGCAGAGGAAAGTAAAGTGCTTGTTTGACTATGAAGGACAGGATGAGACTATACAGGATCCAATAGTAAAACTACATGTAGAGTTCTTCAGTGTAGGTGCTGAACACAACAATACAGTCATTTACTGACCTGTTTGAGCAGATTTCAGAGTTCCATAAGGCCTTTGGATTTTTATCAAATATTAAAGCCTTGAGTGAAGTTGCAGAAGCCACATTGATCCAACAGTGCAAGGCTCTGAAAGAACAACTGACTGACAGGCTAAGTAGCCACTGTGACATTGATGACTCTGACCTTGGACACAAACTGAATAGCCTTTCTTGAATGATTGATAATAAATCATCACCACTGACTGTCTTAAATTTCCTAATTTGCAACCACTTGCAAGACATCCATATAAATACTTATATTTCACTGCACATTTATTTGACTGTATCTGTTACAGTGGCTACTAAAGAATGCAGATTTTCTAACCTGAAACTCATAAAGACATACCTACGTTCATCAGTGAGTCAGGAGAGACTTTTAGGCTTACCTGTGCTCTCAACTGAGCATGAAGTGGGACAAGGTTTATCACATGGCAGTCTCACTGAAGACTTACCCAGAAGAAAATTTGTAAGATCCCAGTAAAACTCTAGGTAGGTGCTCATATGTCCTTTCCAGTAATCTTTATAATGCTCTATGGCAGTAAATTTCAGGTAGCACCTTAGCCTGGCTTCTATAGTATGCTGTTTATTCACTGATTTTTGCTTACTCCAGCAGGTAGGACCAAGTAGTGCTAGGAATATGAAACTAGCAGGACTTGTTGAGGCAAAGGGAATTAGCAGCTGCAGGACTCACCATGAGGCCAGGACAGTTAGGAGCAGCAGGACTCATCGTGAAGCCAGGACAGTTGGGAGCAGCAGGACTAATCGTGAAGCCAGGACAGTTGGGAGCAACAGGACTCATCTTGAAGCCTGGACAGTTGGGAGCAGAAGGACTCATCGTGAGGCCAAGACAGTTGGAAGCAGCAGGACTAATCGTGAAGCCAGGACAGTTTGGAGCAGCAAGACTCATTGTGAAGCCTGGACAGTTGGGAGCAGAAGGACTCATCGTGAGACCAGGACAGTTGGGAGCAGCAGGACTCATCATGAAGCCAGGACAGTTAGGAGCAGCAGGACTCATCGTGAAGCCTGGACAGTTGGGAGCAGCAGGATGCATCCTAAGGCCAGGATAGAAGCACAGCAAGAACAAATTGCTTATGGCAGTAAAACTGGCAGCAATCAGAAAAGTTGAAGAGCTAACTGCACATTGAAGATAAATTACACTCTGGCGATCTTGACTTCACCTGCTTCTCTTTAGGTTTCAATCGGTCTGCCTCAGGCTCAGTCATACCTGTGGCTCTCTCTAATGGGTTTCTTTGGGTTTGAGTCGGTCTGCCTCAGGCTCAGTAATCCTTGTGACTCTCTCTTGTGTTTCTTTGGGTTTCAATCGGTCTGCCTCAGGCTCAGTAATATCTGTCTCTCTTATGAGTTTCTTTGGGTTTGAGTCTGTCTGCCTCAGGCTCAGTAATCCCCATGGCTTTCCCTTGTATATCTTGCGCGTCTGCAGTCTTTCCTATGTCTGTCCCATGGCGGTCTTGTGTGCCTCTGCAGCATGACTGTTCTGCATGTTACTAACTGTTTGTCTTGTGTGATGGGGTCAGTTTACCTAATGCTGTTTGGTTGTTTCAGTCTTGCCATAGTGCTGTCATCATCTTGTGTTTTGGAGTCTGTGTGTGGTGTCTCATTTCTGTCCTGCAGTAGTGCTGCCTTCATTTTGTGTGGGTCTCTGCTCAGTCTTGCAGTAGTTTTGTCATGGTCTTGTTTGTCTCTGTCCTGCGTATGGGAGGGTGTGAGGGTGTTCAGTCTTGCTGTAGTGCTGTTTTTATCATGTGTGTGTGTCTGTCCTGTGTGCAAGAATCTGTGTAGCTGTCTGTCTTGTGTGTCCCTGTTCAGTTTTGCTATAATGCTGTCTATCTTGTGTGGGTGTCTGTCCTGTGCATCAGAGTCTGTGTGGGTGTTGATGTTCAGTCTTGCTGTAGTGCTGTCTTTATCAAGTGTGGGTGTCTGCCTTTTGTGCCTCTATCCTGTGTGAGGGAGCTTGTGTGGGTGTCTCTGTTCAGCCTTACTGTACTGCTCTCTTTGTCTTGTGTGTAGCTCTGTGGGACTAGCTATCTTGATGCAATACAAAGGCTTGTCGTAATGTAATAACATTGCTACTAAATGCCAGTCAGTCGTAGCTTTCAACATCTTGGCACAAAAATCTGGACAAAGCCAAAGATAATGAGGGACCTCCGCAAAAGTAGGGACAAATTTTAAATATTGCGCTTATAAAATTAAAAAGTTGCTAGAATAAAAGGTCTTGTGTTACTATGTATTTTTCTGAAGGATATGAAGTCTGAAACCTAAATGTCTATCATTATTTAATGAATTCAGCCCTCAATGATTTGCCACAAAAAATCTAGAAATCTACAAATTTTGAGGAATAGACCAAAACTGAGTCAAATTTGGACATTCTGTGAAAATCTGGGCAGTTGAGGAGTAGGCAGTCAGTGTGTGTGCACCTCTGCATGGCTATCTTACTGTGGCACAGGGGCTTGTCATAATGTAACATTGGTACTAAATGCCGGTCAATGTATGTACCTTGGCACTTCAATTCTTAACTCCTGAAAACAGTAACACTATAGTGATCGTTAATTGGTGCTAGATGAGCTTGACAGGGAAGGGGGTGTGAAGTCAATGTGGTCACACTTTATATTCTCCTGGGTAGGCCCCGCAACTTGAAACTTGCTGGGGTCCCCCAAAATGCTAGCACCGGCCCTGTAGACATAAAAGACAGATGCTTAAATAAAAAATGAAAAGGAATTGTTAATTACCATGGCTACTGCAAATAAGTTAAGTGGAAATTACCCAAAAACTCATCCAAAGCATACACAAAGCCCTTGTAAAAGGCACCTCTGAGACTACAGAGAATGCTATTTAATGTGTAGAAGTATGACCTAAAGGTGAAATACAGACTAGGCAAGGGACTATACAGAGCAGAAACAGTGAACACAGTATACATGCCATAAATGTTTCAAGAACTGACAAACTCTCAAAGGATGGGTTTGGATCAGAGACTTGGATTAGACTTGGCCGCTACTACCAAATCATCAGATCCAAGAACTCTTGGGCTCCTCCTTTTACCGATAATGTCCTGCCAACCTAACATACCTCAGATAGAGTTTGCTGCCCCTAGATATAAAGGGACAACCTATTACAGACATTAATAAAGACAGAAAGGAAAAATAAGCTGGAGCTCAAACAAGGAACCAGAGATTTCTGTACAACTTTTAAAACTTTCCAGAAGCAAAAAAAGAGGGCAGGAAGTTGAGGAAGAATGAAAATGGACACAGATGAAACATTATGGTGAGTACATAAATTTTTCATCTGATGCTGTCCTTTTCATTTATTCCTCAACTAATGGGACAGAGTCCCCAGCTACAGAAACCTTGGGGCCCTCATGGAAGTATACTCTGGAGTATTGCACTGAATATCCAAAGACGATTCTGTTCCTGGAATTCAAATCTAATTTGTAATGAGTAATAAAGGTGGGAGAATTAGTCCAAGTTGCAGCTGTACAAATGTCATCTAAGAAGCCCTTGACCACTAAAGAAACTTCCATAGACCTCATGGAATGAGGCCTAGGAGGCTTGGGCAAGAATAAGCCTTTTTACCATAAACAAAGGAAATGTATTCGGCTAACTATTTAGCCAATGTAACTTTGGATACCGGTTTGCCCAATCTGTTACATGAAAGGAAACAAGTCAGCTTTCCTGAAGTCTTTGGTTCTGTGAAGACATCCAAAAGATGGAGCATATACTCTTCCCCTTATTTGAAATGTTAAGAAAGAAAACTGGTAGATTAATGACCTTGTTTATAATGTACTCAGAAGCTACCTTGGGCAAGAAAGATGGACTTCTTTCACAAGAACGCCCTTGTCTTTGTTAAAAAAAAAAAAACAGGTAAGGAGGGTTAAAAGAGAGAGCCTGGAGTTAGGATACTCATCTAGCTGATGTGATTGCAACCAGAAAAATGGTTTTCCAAGACGAAA
This sequence comes from Protopterus annectens, assembly GCF_019279795.1. Lineage (NCBI taxonomy): Eukaryota > Metazoa > Chordata > Ceratodontiformes > Protopteridae > Protopterus > Protopterus annectens. The sequence goes on from NC_056729.1 coordinate 419,841,728, forward strand.
TTTTAAATTCTGCTTTGGCTGAAGGTTTAGAGGCAGCTTGTGTCAACACCTGGAGCATGATAGTTAAATCCCAAGTGGAAGTAGGATCCCTCAACAGGGGATCTAAGTAAAAAGACCCATTTGAGAAAGGCTTTACATAGTTTGGAAAAGGCTAAGGTTGAATTATTTTGCCCAGGTGGATGTTAGAAATGGCAGCCAACTGAACTTTAATAGTTGAAAAGCTACCTCTTCACTGAGAATTGAAGCTAAAAATTCAAGGATAGATGGCACCAGTGTTGAAAAAGGAGCCAGGTCCTTGCTAAAGGCCCAGAAGAAATCTTTTCCATTTATTCTTGTAAATCCTTCTAGTAGAAGCTTTTTGGGAAGATAAGATATGTTGGACTGGGGAGGAGAGCCTGGGCTATCTAGCAATCAATAGAACTGGTGAAACCATGCAGTTAGTATGAGGACTACTAAGTCTGGATGAGTCATACCTGTCAGGTGAGACAGGAGGTCTGGAGTGGTATCCAGTATCCAGGGCTGATGCAGGAGTTGAGACCAAAGGAAGGAGAATCAAATCTGATGAGTTCAGAAGGGTACAGTGAGGACAACACTGCTCTTCAACCATAATGTTTTCTGTAGAAATAGGGAATTAGAGGTAACAGTGGGTAAGTGTAAAGGAGACTGGAGGGCCAGTCATGGACTAGAGCATCTCTCGGTAACTCCCCTGTCAGCAGGATCAGGGCAAAGTACCTGTTGCATTTGTCGTTAAAGAGAGAGGCAAATAGATTGCAGCATGGCTGGCCCCACTAATGGAAAATCCTCTCCATCACTTTGACATTGAGAGACCACTCGTGCGGCATCAGAATGGATCTACTTAATCTGTAATCATGTTGGATTTCCCCAGGGCATGTGTTGCTATTAGAAAGCAACCAGAATAGATCATCCATTGTCATACTCTCATCATTTCTAGACAAAGTGGTTAAGATCTGCTTCCTCTCTGTTTGTTGACATACCAGACCACTTTCATATTGTCCATCTGAATGGCAATTGTCCCAGATGGGAGAAGGTCTTGAAAGGCCTACAATGCTAGGAGGACTGCTCTCATTTCCAGGGCATTGATATCCTTCCTGTCCTCTTTAAGGGACCACAGATCTTGGACTGTCCTTCCCAAGTAGTGCCCCCCAATCCCTGTTGGGAGGCATCCATGATCACTGTGGCCATGGGCAGGGGAAGAACAAATGAACAGCCTTCAAACAGCTCATCTGAATGAATCCACCAAAGAAGATACCTTTTGCACACACGAGTGATTTTGACTACAGAGGTTAAAAGATGTTGAAGAATGGAACACTGGACTGAAAGTGTCCACCGAAGAATTCACATGTGAAACCTGGTCAGAGGAATGAAGGTGAGATCTACTACCATGGATCCTAAGGATTACAAGATTAATCAAGCCAGAAAAGAAGAACTTTAAATTACTTTCTTTACTTGCGACCTCAGAGTCTGTATTCGAGTCGAAGAAAGACAGGCTATCTGACTGTTTCCAGACAAGCACCTATGAACTCTAGACTCTGCGCAGGTGTGAGTTGAGGTTTATTGTAATTGACTGTGATTCCCAGATGAATACACAACTGGAGCAAGTAGTCCCTTGCCTGTAGAATCTGAAGCCTGGTTGGGGAATTAGAAGTCCGTCATCTAGATATGGAAACACTTGGAATTCCAGCAATCTCAGGTAAGCTGCTACCAATGCCAAGCATTTGGTAAACACCCTTGGGGCTGTGGTAAGACCAAAGGGTAGTGCTCTGAACTGGTAATGACAGGCTCCCAGCAGGAAGTGCAAGTATCTTCTTCTTTGATGCGAGAGTATACATCCTGAAGATCTATCAAGCACATTCATTCACCCTTTTGCAGCAGAGGCAAAATGAAATGAACAGTGACCATCCGAAACTTTGACTACTGTATGAACGGATTTAATTTGCTGAGATCCAGAATTAGTCTCAAGTTCCCTGTCTTTTTTGGTAACAAGAAGAATCTTGATTAAGTTCTGAATCCTCTCTGGTTGGGGGGACCTCCTGAATGACTTTTTCTAGCAGCTTTTTTATTTCTAGAGTCACTGCTTCCTTTTGATTGCGTGACTGGGTGGAACTTCAGAGATTTTCTTCACACTGGTGGGGGGGGGGTAGCTAAAATAGTATAGCATAACCTCTGGATATGATTCTCTGCATGCAGGAATCTTTTGTTACAGATAGCCAGGCTTTCCCGCGTAGAGACAAATATCCCTTGACTGCCTCCAGAGGGGACTAGACAGGCATCCTTTCAGAAGCACTGATAAGGCTTATCCAAGAAGGAATCTTGAAAGCCCTTGTTCAGCAGGCCACCTCGTCTTTGGGAGGAACACACTCTCCATGTGAATCTTGAAAAGGACCTTGGGATTTTCTAAACCACATTTTTCTACTTCCTCGCTGATACACTGAGAAAGCTCTTTGAGGGGGTTGAAAAATTAACACCCATGGCAGACAAGGTCTTTTCCTCTTGTTCACATCTGTAGAGTGTGTCCTTTACCTTGGGGCCAAACAGGAAAGATCCATCAAAGGGCACATTAATGAATGAAGACTTAAAGGATTCTGAAAAATCACATAGTTGCATCCAGGCATGTCTCCTGATGGGTATGCCTGAACCCGCTACATGTGAAGTACCTTCTGCTGCATGGGAGAGCAACCACATGGACGCATTTGAAATCGACTGGAGGGTGGCCAGTTTTGAAGAGATTCTCTTTTCATCCTCGGCAGACACAGACTGAGAAATAGATTTGGCACACTACTTGGTCAGATCTCTTTGTAACCTTGTAAAATTTACCAGATAATTTAGAGACCAGAGGACAAAAGTAGATGTACATGTGCTTTCCAAATCTGTCAAGGTAATGGACTCTCTGTTAGGGGGATGGACAGAGGACTCTGTTCTGCCAGTGTTTTCCTAATGGATGCAGTCACAACCATGGTATCGACCGGAACTCCCTTGCCCCAGTGTGCCCATTCCTTGTCTGGTCTTTTTGGAATCAGCTCTACAGTATCCAGCTCCTTCCACAGCCAGGCTAGAAACAAGTTCTATGAGCTCTTTGTTCGGGGGTCAGAAGCCAATAGGCCAGACCCAAAAGCCTCCAGAAACACCAATTCCTCCTGGGAGAGGGTATCAGAGGACCAACTGCCTTTTTGGTTCAGGAGTTCCAGGATGTCTCCAAAGGAGATGTTTTCTGGTGGAGATCTGGGAGATGCCTCCCCCTCATCAAAATCGGTGTCTTCCATGAGAGATTCCAGGGGGAAATCTAGGTGTCTCCTCTTACACATTCTCTTCCAAGTGACTTCCTCAGTGAGGTGTTCTGGGGAAGTATAAGAAGAGATGACAATGCCATGTCAGACTGACTGGAGACTAGTTTGGGCTGGCTATGGATGGACAAGGCACAGAACAGGATGAGGCAAGGTAGTCTGATCCAAGGGGTGAAGGGATGTCCTTCCTCTAGACAAAGAAGCCCTCTCCACAACCTCAAAGGCAGAACAGCTAGGAGACACATAAGTCAATGACAAAGGAGGTGGAATTTCTTGAACCATTGGCTCCTGCAACCCAACCAGCACTCCACCAGAGGGGAAGAGTCAGACCTGAGCTGTCCAGTTTAGAAAGCTTTAGAGTTGATTGCAAGCCCTGGACCCAATGCTGATGCTTCACCTCCAAGTGTCTTCCTGCTGAGAAAGGTTTAGTGCTGGTCAACTCAGGGAAGCCATCGGAGTTGAAGAATTGACAGTCTTCAGATCCAATGAAGAACACACCCAGAGATCTCAGATGCAAGGGCTCTGAAACAGCGGGTCAGATCAGATAAGGAGATACCAAGGGAGAAGTAGACAAAGAATGGCTCGTGGATCCACTGGGAGTCTCAGCCAAGAGTATCCCCATCTAGATCTGCACTCTGAGAAAATTTGTCATCATCCTATCCACATCGGCTTCTGATAAGCTTCTGCAAATCTAAGACATGTGGTAGATGGAGGTCTGGGGTGTCTACATGGAGATCCCTCCAGGAAAGGAGAAGCGAGCCATGAAGAAACTGGATCTGACAGTAGCAGGGGTACAGATCAGAGGAGATCCAAGTCCTGAAACAGTTGGATCTGATATAAACGGATCTGACTTATGTATTTTAGAAGGAGGCTCTGATGAAGGAGACAATGAGGAAGAACAGTCAGAAGACCTCTTTTAGGACTCCTTTTCCAAGAAGCTGAATCTAACTTGCCCTTCTCATAATTTCTGGTAGGGGTTTGAGCCTCAGAATTGAAGAAGTAGAGGAAAAAGGAAAAAAGGTCTCTCAAGACTAATTTATTCCCCTGATCATTTAAGGCTCTGGAGTTAAATCCAGAGCAGAGTGAACAATCCGCATACAAGTGAGCAGGGCCTAAACAATACATGCATTCCCTGTGGGCATCTGAGTTGGGAAGCTTATATCCACAGGTAATGCACTTTTTAAACCCCGTTGGCTTATCAGCTATGTTGTATAATAAACAGAACTATTTCAGGCTAGTAGACAAACACCTACAACACTAAAGATAGAGGAGCCTTTTTTTTTTGGTGACAGAAGACAGAAAAAAAAGGAGACGTTAGAAAGAAACTACCAACATAGTAGACAGAAGTACTCAAACAAGTATGCAAAAGGGAGAGAGAACCAACAATGGTACTTTAAGTAGGTACTAAAAATCGGTAGCTAGAAGAGACAGTAAATTAGCAAAAAAAGATTATGGGTGAGAGGAAGGAGAATTAGAATATATAATTGAAGAAATCTGAGACAAAACTCATTAAAAACTGGCTATATGAAACTCCAAAACTCGAGAGCAGTAGGATCTCAGTCTGAAGAAGAATGGTGGCAAAAGAGATCTGAGGTATGTTAGGTTGGCAGGGCATTATGGGTAAAGGGAGGAGCTTAAAAGTTCTTGGATCCAATGATCTGATAGAAGCGGCCAAGTTGGATCTGGAACCATCAGTTGAGAAATGAATGAAAAAGAGAGCATATATGTAAATCCTTTGGGGAATTCCACAGACACAGATCATAGAAAAATAAACCATATTCCTCTTTGTATACTGTAAAATGTGTTTTACAGATGGGCACCTAGGATTGGGCAATCATATTAGATGGTCCCTGACTGTTAGCCTGGTAGAACTATTAGGATTTCTATGCATGGTGCCCTAAAGGGCTTTGCCAAAGACCTCATAGAAACAGACGTGTACAGTCCAGGATCTGCAAAAGTGCCCAATGTTGCCTACACCCGTGGATTCATCCAGCATGTCAGACACGTATTTTCCACATCCCTTTTTGTTTTCTCCTTTGATCATTTTTTCTTGGGGAAGACACTGGATACTCCTGTGTACGCCACTGTAGACTGGGTGGAGGGCTCAGCCCTCTTCCTATCTCAACAATGTCGAATGGAACACGGTTTACTTCTATTGGATTTAAGGGGTGAAACCCTGATAGATATTAAACTAGACATCATATTCAGGTCCTAAACATACAACAAATATTAGAACAAAAGGGAACACTGACTCTGCAAATATTTAAATCACCAGTACTAGAAAGAGAGGGGCTTCCATCATGACTATACATTGATAAACAGGTTGATAAGAACTCTCACAGTGCGAAAACAAGCTCACAGATTCATAGGCAAGTACTAGGCTACTTGCCTTGTGGGCCATTTTAAGCCTAGCAAATTTCAACAAAGGTGAGAATCAAACCCTGTACTTTGTGTTTGTAAGGCAAACACTTTAACCATTATGCCAATCCTCAACCCCAACTCAGAAAAAAACACTAGAATTTATCAGGCACGGTAAAATTCAGTTACTGACTTGTATTTGCACAGCCTGGATTCCAGTAAAGAAGATATTTTGACAAAGTACAAGAAAGTCGACCAGTAAAGAAGAAAAAACACCATCTAGGAAGAATTTTGCAGCATATCAGCAAAAAGCGTTTCAAGTTTCAGCTTTCGTATTGGAGATGGCTTACAGTAATTTAGGGGAAAAATACATTAGATGCACTCAGACTTGCTTAGAATAAGTGAAACAATGAAGAAATAAAGAAATAACAAAAGCCTGGAAAATAGAAAACGTTTTAACTAGTTATTCAGATGAACTGATAAAACTGCAAAAATCAGAAACTGAAATGGAAAAAACAGGCTGGTTGGGTGTAAAGCTTTCAAAAGCTGCTGCAAAAAGCTGTGGAGCTAGAATACAGAGTATGTATAGAAACCTGCAAATTTCTGCTACACCTGAAAAACTGGAAGGAACAGACTGCATTAATTTTATGACTGTACAGATAAGCAACTAGAATGGTGTTCCACAGCAGCAAAGGTTAACTGAGCTAGCACACCATGTATACGCTCCAATGAATCTGGTCATCAGAAAGCATCTGAGACCTACATTAGTAAAGATGCAATCATACCAGCATAAACAATTGTTCCTGACAAAACTGTGGAAGAATGGAAAAAGTACTAAAAATTAGATGTTAAGTTGTCCCATCTCGCCTTCGTTCTTGCTGTTTAGGTTCGGAGCCGATCCTCGGCTCCGACTCGGCCTACTTCTATAGCTCGAGAGCTATTTAGTAGCTCGAGGCTAACCCTTATCCCAGAATGCCCAGCGTCAGCTACCCAGATCTTGTTTGCCACTTCAGCTGCGAGGTTGCTTTGTTATTGGTTCAGGCTTACTATAGTTTTTTCTATGATTAGAATTGTTGTTTATTCTTAAAATTTGTCAAGTTTTTGTCTATATATAGTTCTTTATCCCTTATCGCCTTTCCTGTGTGTGTTCAGCTTAGTTGGCCATCACTCCATATCTAGCAGGCCTTCTGTTTCTCCTGAACTCATTTAAATTAGAGAGTCCCCCCCTCCCCCATTTAGGACAGCCGTTTAAATTACAGGATCTCCTTTCTGTTCCTTAACTGTAAAAAAAAAAAAAAAAAAAAAAAAAAAAAAAAAAAAAAAAAGAAAACTGTTTTTTTGAGTATAGCAGTGTAACATGTCTAAAGAGGCCAATGTTTCTGGCTTCAAAAAGTGCGACTCATGCTGTCAGAAAATGTCTCTGACAGATGGGCACACTAGCTGTGTTTATTGTTTAGGGGTTGTGCACCTGCTGGACTCCTGCTCTGTCATGCATTTAGTCCAAGGGTCCTGCAGGAGCGCAAAAACAAATTAATCCTTAGAGGATTATTGGAACCACAGGATTCCCCGGCTAAATGTTCTCAGCCAGTGAAATCCTCTAAGTCTGTCAAGCCGTCGGCTCCATTCTCGGAACCAACTCCTGGGCTTGAAGAACCAAGTTTGACAGTGCAGACTAGTATTGACACGTCATCTCCTCTCTCAGCTCCAACTGCCACCTCGGAGCCATCTCGGAGCCAAAAGTGAGCAAGGTCTCCTTCATTGGAGTCGATCCTCTCGGTGCCACAGTCACCCTTATTATGAAGTGAATGCAGTCATCGCTCTTCATCCCACTCCTCTCGATCCTCCAGGTTATCGGATCAAGACATGGAGAGAGTAATCAGCAGGTTGCTTAAATCACAGGCTCTTGTGAAATGACTTTCCAGCCCACCTCAGCAGGTTGCAGCTCCATCTCCATCTCTATTCCTCCTATGACTACACTTAGTTCGGAGCCAGAGACCATGGATGCGCTGATAGTAGAACCGACCGCACCAATCACCTCCTCTTCGGTTCCATCGGCTCCGATCACCTCGATTGTTCCATCCATCGAGGGATCTGGGCACCAAAGGTCTCTCGTTGGCTCTGAGGGGGAATGTGGCATCAGTCCCTTGTCCGACCCCACTCTCCCTCTCAGAGCTTCGACGTAGGTGAGCTCTGCTCCCACATCGGCCTTGGAGCCATCACCCTTGACACGGAGAAGGACTCCCGTCTCTTCGGAGCTGGAGCTTTCTTTGCCTCAGAATCGTGATGCCTTCGAGGTCATGCAGAGTGTGCTGTCCCCTGAAGCAGCCCTACTATCAGCCCCATTGGCTCCTTCTCTTGTGGTGCCTGTGCCAACCTCTGCTCCTCCTCCTGCCCAGAAGCGTAGGGAACCTATGCCCCAGGACACCCCATTGGGTGACCCCTCTTCTTCCGAGGCCTCCCCTGATCACTCAGAGGAGCCTCCTCGGAAGAAGAAGTGCAAGAGGAAGCACCTAGACAGCCCTGATTCTGTCACCTCAGATAGAGACCTGGATGAATCGGAAGGGTCCCCCAGGTCCCCCTCTGAAGAAGTTTCCTTTTCGGACATCCTTGAAATGCTTAGGCAGAGGGCTGGCTGGTCTTCTCTAGCCCCCTACCGAGGATGAGTCTGTATACCTGGAGGCATTCAGTGCCCGACCCTCCACCTCCTGGGTGTCTCCACCTTTTGATCCACTCATGTCTGTAGTGGCTCGAAAGGCTTGGTCAGCTCTGGATTCTGTGGAACCTACTCCAAGGAGACCAAATAAGTTCATAACAGCCCCCCAGGACAAACAAGTTCTCTAAAGGTGTGCCAGTTGATGCCACGGTATTAGCAGCAGCCACCAAGAAAGAGTTAGCAGAAACCTCTTCATCTGTCCATCCACCAAACAGAGTCTAGGACGATGGACAGATATGGGAAGCGAAGGTTTTCCTCAGCGACCTTCTCAATGAGGTCCCTGAATTATCTCTCTCATTTTACACGACTTCAAAGGGATCTCCTGAAAGAGCTTGGAGATGCTCTACAAGATCCTACAGCTGAGGGAGTATCAGCCAAAATAGCTTCCTAGCTTGAGACTCTAAATTCTATAGTCAACTCCTCCATGAGGCTAATTTTCTATGCAGCCGATGGAGCGAGCAGAGCCGCAGGTACAGGAGTGGCTCTCAGGAGACATGCTTGGCTGTGGCTGTGTCAATATGTGGAACCCTTTCGGGCGTCCTTCACAAATATGTCCTTTGACGGCTCCTCGCTTTTTGGGCCTTAGGTGAAAGACACTCTTACCAGGTGCGAGCAGGAAGGCAAGATTCTCTCTGCCGTGGGAGTCCATTTTTCCACTCCTAACAGACCTTATCCCAAAGGTCAGAAGGGTGGAAAGATGTGGTTTTGGACCCTTGCCTGACAAACGTGGTGATTTTTCCCCCAGGGGCAGACGGGGAAACAACAACAATGGCAGACGCCGCCCTCATGGTAGAGGGGGGGGGGGGCGCAAAATCAGGGTGACAGAGAAACTTTCTCTGCTAAACCCTTCCAGCATCCCTGATAGGTTGCCCAACTGCTCACCTCTGGAGGCAGTTGGGAGAAGACTTTCCCTGTACCCAAAAGCCTGGCAAAATATAACAAGAGACAAATGGGTACTATCTATCAAATCCGGAGGTTACAAAATCCCCTTTCATCAACCCCCTCTAAAGTCAAAAAAGTCCATCCCAGATGTCCCACCCAATCTAAGGGATCAAGCAGTTATTCAAGTTTCAAAACTGCTAGAAGAAAGAGCCATTCAGGAAGTCCCTGCAGACCAACCAGGATCCAGAACTTACTCAAGATTCTTTTTAGCACCAAAAAAGACAGGGGCCTGGAGACCAATACTGGATCTCAACAGATTGAACAAATCTGTACAAAAAGAAAAGTTCCGGATGGTAACACTGCAGTCCATTCTCCCCTTTTTGGGTCAGGACAACTGGATGTGCTCCATAGATCTTCAGAATGCTTACTACCATATCAAAATGGACAGACGCTCCAGGAGATTTCTTCTCTTCCGGGTAGGGGCCAGTCATTATCAGTTCAGAGCTCTGCTCTTTGGTCTCACAACAGCCCCCAGGGTGTTCGCCAAATGTATGGCAGTAGTCATGGCTCACCTGAGACGTCAAGGATTCCAGGTGTTTCCGTATCTAGACGACTGGCTCCTAACTGCTACCACCAGGCATCAACTCTTAGAGGCACGGGATTATACAATATCAACCTGCACCCAACTAGGCATTACAGTAAATTTCGAAATATCTACCTTGTTGTCCTGTCAATCTGTTACATATATAGGAGCAGAATTAAACATAAAACAGATGTTTGCAAGGTTACCTCAGGAAAGAGTTTTCTCTATTCGCCAACAAGTGTAATTTCTAATGCAGAGCAGAAAGGTCCAAGTCAGACATGTCCTGCAAGTTCTAGGCTCCATGGCAGCTGCCATTCTTCTTGTACCATTAGCGGGTTACCACATGAGAGTCCTTCAGTGTCTTCTCTTCATGCATTGGTCCTTCCAGGAATTACCCATGTCTCACATGATCCTGATTACAGAAACATGCAAAAGAAACCTCTCTTGGTGGATGGTCTCCCCACTGGTGACTCAGGGCAGACCTTTCATTCAACCCCCTCCGGTAGCCACAGTGACCACGGACGCCTCCCTGATAGGATGGGGGGGCATTATCTAGGCAGGACAGTCCAAGGCATGTGGCAACCTCACGAGTAACATCTGCATATCAATGTCCTAGAGATGAGAGCGGTGCTCCTAGCGTTGCAAGCTCTTCAAGACTCTCTTCCTTCCGGGACTATTGCGATCCAAACAGACAACATGTCAGTTGTGTGGTACATCAACAAGCAGGGCGGGACCAGGTCTTACCCCTTGTGTCGAGAAGCCCTCAGGCTATGGCAACGGGCACTTTCCTCCCAACGTTTTCTGACAGCAACACACGTCCCTGGGAAATCCAATGTAACAGCGGACAGGCTCAGCAGGGCTATCCTCATGCCTCACGAGTGGTCTCTAAATCAGGAAGTTGCGGACCTTATCTTCCACAAATGGGGCCAGCCTTGCTGCGATCTATTTGCCACCCCCCTCAACAACAAATGCAGCAGCTACTTCTCCCTGCTTCCTCCTCCAGGTCAAACTCCCAGGGACGCTCTAGTCCACGATTGGCCTCAGGGACTCCTTTATGCATTTCCCCCTTTTCCTTTAATTCCAAGACTCATACAGAAAGCAAAATTGTTGGGTTGCAAAATGATCCTCATTTCCTCCTATTGGCCTCGACACATATGGTTTCCGTTCCTGCACCTTCACCTTCTACACCAGCCTTGGGTTCTGGACCCAGTGCCAGATTCTGTTGGTTCATCCCTTCAGACTCTCAAGCTCACAGCTTGGTTTCTCCACTTCCTACCTTAGCCAGGCTTCCAAGCATCTCCCTAGCAGTTTGCGATATTATTGTATCCTCCCATAAGTCAACTACGAGAAAGACTTATGCTAGCAAATGGAAAAGATTTTCTTACTGGGCAGAATCTAGAAACTCAGACCCCTTTTCAGCCCCAGTCCATCAAATTCTAGAATTTCTAGCAGAGCTTTTTCAGTCGGGTGCGGCTGCTGCTATCATTAGGGTACAACTGGCAGCCATATCTAATTTTCATATTGGAATTCTTAATTCTAGCATAAAAAGAAGTTATGTACTCACCATAACGTTCCATCTGAGTAGTTATACTTCATTTTTCAGCAATCTATGGGTGTTCGGATCTGAGCCGACAACTTTTTTTCTAACATCTGCTCCAAGCTCCGCGCTCCTCCCCCTACCCATAATGCACTACCATCTCCTACCTTCCCTCAGATCGAGTTTGCTGCAACTAAATACATAAGCAACTCAGCCCGGGGACGGAGGGAGGGAAGGTTGCAGAAAAATGAAATATAACTACTCAGATGGAACGTTATGGTGAGTACATAAGTTCTTTATCTGAAGTAGTTAACTTCATTTTTATCTGCAACCTGTGGGACAGAGTCCCCAGTTACTCCAATCCTGGGAGGTCCCTATGGAAGAATATTCCTGAGCACCGCAGAGCCAAAGGATGCTCTACCCCTAGAAATCAGATCTAATTTGTAATGGGAAATGAAGGTATGTGAATTGGCCTAGGTCGCTGCTGCACAAATGTCATCCAAAGGAACCCTAGACCAAAAAACAGCAGAAGTCGCCATGGACCTAGTAGAGTGAGCTTTAACAATACCAGGAGGAGATAAACCTATTGCTTTGTAGACATGTGAAATGAAAAGAGTGATCCATCAGGCCAAAGAAATCTTAGAAATAGCCTTTCCCAAAAAGGCTTTGGAAAAGGAAACAACTGGTCAGTCTTGTGGAATGATTTTGTTCTATGAAGATAGAAGCAAAGTTGTCTATGAACATCTAACAAATGAAGTTTGTATTCACCCTTATTTTGGAAGTTAGGAAAGAAAAAGTACAGTTTTGTACCTACCATAAATGTAGATGTTCGAAGATCCACATTGCTGCAGTCCTTACATATGGGTAGTCCGCTGTCCTCGGTCGGCCCGAATACCAAAGTATTAGGCTGACGTCGGTCAAGGCGCTTAAAACTGACATGAGGACGTCAGGGTACAAATGCGCATGACCGACGTCATATCCTCAGTCTTTTCTTGCCCCAGATGTCAGAAGGCCCTATAAAGAAAGGCCAAAGCCAAAAAACAGCAAAAAACAACCAACCACCCCTGCACTAATCATATTTACAATATATACAATATTCACAACCCAAACCACACAACCACCTCTAACTACAGAGGGGAAGGAGGGAGGGTAAATTGGACTGCAGCAATGTGGATCTTCGAACATCTACATTTATGGTAGGTACAAAACTGTACTATGTTCTTCATCTCACATTGCTGCAGTCCTTACATATGGGTAGAATCCCAAAGCAGAGGTAAGGGAGGATGGCAAAACTATAAAGCATTAGGAGCTGCCAAAATGCCCTGTAAAATTGCAGTGGCAAAACCAGCCCTAGATTTAGAGTAAAGTGGAAGGCGGTAATGCTTAGAGAAAGTATGCACTGAACTCCAAGTAGCTGCCTCCAAAATATCTTTAGTAGCCACCCCCCTTAAAAAAGCTGTAGAAGTGGCAGTAGCCCTAGTGGAATGAGGCCTAATCCCAGCTGGAATTTCCTTACCATGATGGGAATAACAGAAAGCAATACAAAAACCAATCCACTTAGAAATAGTCTGTTTTGAAACAGGTTTGCCCTGAGAACCCAAAGCAAATGAAACAAACAACTGCTGAGACTGCCTGAACCCTTTAGTTCTGCTCAAATAATATCGCAACTGTCTGTGTATATCCAAAGTGTGCAAAATCTTTTCCCCTTTATTTTGGGGGTTTGCATAAAAAGTAGGCAAATGAATAGTTTGGTTTAAAGCCACACTAGAAACCACTTTAGGCATAAAAGAAGGGTTAGTACGCAAAGATACCCTGTCCTTGTGGAAAATTAGGAAAGGCTCAACTGCCATAAGGGCCTGTAATTCAGAAACCCTTCTCGCAGAGGTAATGGCCAACAAAAAAGCAGTCTTCCATGATAAATATTTCAACTCGGCAGTTGCTGCAGGCTCAAAAGGTTGTAGAGTGAGTTTCTCCAACACAAAATTGAGATCCCAAGCAGGAGTAGGAGCTCTACGTGGGGGTCTTATATTCTTTGCCCCTCTAAGGAATTGCTTAAACAAAGAGCAACACTTAAATTAGGTTTAGAAACATCAAAGTCCTTTGCTGTACTCCAAATTAAAAATCTCCTCCATTTATCAGCGTAAACCTTCCTTGTACTAGGCCTTCTGGCCTCCAAAATAACATTCAAAACTTGTTGCGGAAGTTGAGACCCTCCAGGGTTTAAAACAGAATATGCCAGGCTGTTCAGATGTAGAGAGTGAAGTTTGACATTGAGTAAATGACTGTTCTCCTGAGACAGCAGGTGTGGAATCGAAGGCAAAGGCCATGGAGGCTCCCGTACCAGACTTCTCAGTAATGGGTACCAGTGCTGTCGAGGCCAATCTGGAGCTATTAAAATCATGGTTGGCTTGTCCTGTCTGACCTTCAGGAGTACCTTTGGGAGGAGAGGCAGTGGTGGAAAGGCATACACGTGAAGATTGCTCCAATTGAATGAGAGAGCATCCACTTTCCAAGCTGTGGGATGAAACCTTTTTGTGCAAAACTTTGGCAGCTGGTAATTTAGAGGAGAAGCGAACAGATCTGTGTCTGGAGTTCCCCATAACACTGTCAATTTTTGAAATACATGAGGATCCAATTTCCACTCGTGGGGATCCATAATTTGTCTGCTCAACACATCTGCTAAGGAGTTCTGTGCTCCTGGCAGAAACCTTGCCTGAAGATTCAGCTGCAAACAGAGCAGTCTCCCACAAAATCATTGCTTGTCTGCATAGAGGATAAGAATGTGTCCCCCCCTTGCTTGTTGATGTACCACATGACAGTTGTGTTGTCTGTTAGAATCAACACCTGCCCTGGAAGAAGCAAATCCTTGAAAGCTATCAATGCAAATTGGACTGCTAACATCTCTTTCAAGTTGATATGTAAATGTTGAAGTCTGGCAGGCCACGTGTCTTGTATCCACTTTCCATTCAGGTGAGCTCCCAAAGCTTTGTCTGAGGCATCTGTCGTTAGAATCTGACTCGCCTCTGGTCGGGTCACAGAGAGTCCCTTGTTTAGGTGACATTCCTGAGCCCACCACAAAAATTCCTTTTGGATGCAAGGTATTATCTGAATGACAGTGTCCATATCTTGGCAGTGCTGCGTCCATACATTTTTGAGATACCATTGTAGCTTCCCCATATGCAGTTTGGCATTGGGAAGTACCAGAATACAAGATGCCATGAACCCCAAGGCTTGAAGGACTGTCCTTGCAGTCAGCCTGGACTGACGAGACAATTGGTGGAAGTAAAGAGAAAGATTCTTTTGTTTGTCCGGGGTCAAAAAGGCCATCTGGGATGCTGTATTCAGTCTCACACCCAGAAAGCACATGTCCTGAGAGGGTACTAGACTGGACTTTATTTCGTTCACAGAATACCCTAGGCATCTTAACACTGCCATCACATACTGTAAATGATGAAGAAGTTCGTCCTTTCCTTGAGCCAGAATCAGGCAGTCGTCCAAATAAGGATAGATTTGTATTCCTCTTAGCCTGAAGAAAGCTACCACTGGAGCCAGAACCTTTGTGAACACTCTGGGCGCAGTAGATAAGCCAAAGGGCAATGCAGAGAACTGATAATGAAAAGTTCCAGCCCGAAAACGCAGATACTTCCTGCAACAGGGCCTGATAGGAATATGAAGGTAAGCCTCCTTGAGATCCAGAGTCACCATCCAGTGATCTTTGCCCAGCAGAGGTAAAAGCTGTTGTAACGTCAACATTTTGAACTTGGGAATGTCCAGATATGTGTTGAGGATAGATAAATCCAAAATTGGTCTCCACGTGTTCCCTTTCTTTGGTACCAGAAACAGGCGAGAATAAAATCCTAGGCCCACTTCTGGCAGAGGGACCGGTTGTATAGCTCCTATTTGTAGTAGTAGAGAAATCTGTTTGTGAGCCTCTAGTCTTTGTTGAGGAGGAACGTCTGGGCATGCCTTTGAAAGGAGGTAAGGTATGGAAATAAAACTTGTAACCTTGGTGTATGATATCCAATACCCATTTGTCTTGGGTAATTAAAATCCAATTTTCCTTGAAGAGTGCCAACCTTCCTCCCAAAGGTGCTGCCAGGCAAGAAGGATCTGGCAGCTGAAAAAGTAGGTCATTGGGCCTGTTTACGAAAGGACTGGCCCCTGCCCTCACTCGAAGACTGTGCAGGTGAACTCCATGTTCTAGGTCTAAAGGAACTCTGAGCTCTGCCCCTACCACGTCTAGATCTACCCCTAGACTGAGAATCAGAGGAAGGATACGTCCACCCCTTAGCAGGCCAATTTCTACTAAACTTTGGAGGCTGGACTTGCAAAAAATCTTTAACAGTCTGCATAGACTTAGCCTTGTCTTCCAATTTCTTCAGGACTGATTCCACCGGTGGACCAAACAACACTTCAGACTGCAAAGGAGCATCTAAAATCCTTGTCTTAACATGGTCAGATAAATTCTGATCCTTAAGCCAGGCGTGCCTGCGAATAACTGAACCAGTGGCAGCCACCCTAGAAGAGGCCTGCACAGCATCAAAACCACACTGTAAAGAATGCTTACCCACCTGTTCAGAGACATGCACCAAATCTTGCAATTCTTTACAGTCAATGCCTTCTGCCAGAGCATCCACCTTAGATTTCAATTGCGAAAGGAGAAAATTTTGATATTTCAACATATGAAACTGGCAATTCAAAGCCCTCATAGCTAAAGTAGAAGATGTATAGACCTTCTTTCCCCATCTATCCAAAGCTCTGGCCTCTTTATCTAGAGGAACCGGATTCTTTACAACAGAGGCCTTGACTCCCTTAGGTCCTTGACTAACAGTTTCTGGGTCCGCCCTAGGACTCTTATAGAGATATTTATGAGCCTCAGACACCCTGTAATACCTATCCGGTTTAACAGGCGCAGGAGGCAGAGAATCAGGATTAAGTGAAGCCTCTGAAAATACATCTTGCACAACATCCAGAACAGGGGGTATAGCTAAGGGCCTATGTTGAGGTAAAAACAAAAATTCCCTAAGCCTTTTCCGTGAATAAGAGAAGTCCTGACCTTCCCACTTAAAATGTTCCCTCATAGAATGAAGTGTCTCTGAAAAAGAAAAATCCTCTGGAGGAGAAGCAGAAGGAGTGGAATCTTCTGCATCAGAATCAGAATAAGGAGTGTACTCCTGCAAGTCTTCAGCCGAAGACTCTGAAACATCCGAAGCCTGCTCAAAACTTTCCAACTCTGGCTCCACCCTAGGCCTCTTCTCAGGAGGGGGCAAAGAACCTCTAATCAGAGTAATCAAATCTTCTGCCATTTTAAGCATGTGCTTCTTAGGCACAGACCCTGCTGAACTAGGACTGACACCAACAGAAGCTAAACCTGGCCTGCCTCTGGAAGAAGCCTTGGAAACAGAAGGAGAGGGTCTAACCACCCTGGGAAGGGAGGGGAGTACAGAAACCTGAGAAGCCCCTTCAGCCTGACCTGCCTCTTGAGAGGCCACATCCTGCAAAACCAAAGTCTCCCCCTGAGACTCCAGAGAAGCCTCCATCGGAACCACCGGTTCCACTGAAGCCTCTAAAGAACCGGCGTCCGGAACAGACGACTCATCTTGCCTGGGTTTAACCGCTTTGTCTTTGCGCTTCTTCGTGGAAGCGGGCGTCGGAGTATCCGACGGCATATTATAATTGCACCGCTTTCCGAAGACCAGCCTAGCACAATCTAACCTTCGCTTAATAGTGCGTTTATTAAACCTAGCACAAAAGCGACACCCGACTACGTCGTGCTCAGGCCCCAAACAAGGAATGCACAAAGAATGATAATCCCTATGCGGTATCTGTTTCCCACAAGAAATACAATTATTCACTTTTTCTGACATCCGGTAATACACTGAGGCAAGAAAAACAAAATATTCCCCAACGGGGTACTTAGCCAACTTGGATTCGGTCTGAAACTCCGAACTCGAAAAATTTCAGAACGCCGAACGGCACTTGCAACGCTGCTTCTGCATCGGACCATGCGGCAAAAAAGACTGAGGATATGACGTCGGTCATGCGCATTTGTACCCTGACGTCCTGATGTCAGTTTTAAGCGCCTTGACCGACGTCAGCCTAATACTTTGGTATTCGGGCCGACCGAGGACAGCGGACTACCCATATGTAAGGACTGCAGCAAGGTGAGATGAAGAACATCAGGCAGATTAATGGACTGGTTTATGTTTGCTTCAGATGCCACTTTGGGTAAGAAGGAAGGATTAGTACAGAGAGAGACCCTATCCTTATGGAAGACCAAATAAGGAGGCACGGCAGACAGAGCTTGAAGCTCAGAAACCCTCCTAGCAGGTGTAATGGCGACTAGGAAAGCTGTCTTCCAGGATAAAAATTTTAAATCCACCGAAAGCTGCAGGTTCGAATGGAGGAGCCACCAATGCCTGTAGGACAAAGGTAAGGTCCCAAGAGGGCACTGAATCCTTGACAGGAGAGCGCAACAGAAAAGTGCCTTTAAGAAAGGCCTTACACAGCCTAGAAGAGGCTAAGGCAATGTTGTCTTCACCAACATGAAAATTAAAAATGGCTGCCAATTGTACTTTCACTGTGGAGGAGCTAGCTCCTTGCTGAAAAATGCCAGACAAGAAATCCAACACCGCTGGAACAGGGGCTGTAAATGGAATCTAGGTTTCTCTGTGAGGCCCAAATGGAAAAATGCTTCCATGTACTGTGATAAAGTTTCCTAGTGGAATCTTTAACAGAAGCCACCAGAATGGATTTTACCAGGGATGAAAGGCCGGGAGTCCTGACAATCAACGGAACTGGAGCAACCAAACTGTTAGCTTGAGGCTGCCCAGGTCGGGCGGACGGACACCCGAAGGATGGGAGATTAGATCTGGGCAGGGATCCAGAACCCATGGAGGAGCTAAGAGATGACCAAAGGAATGGGAACCAAACCTGACGAGGCCAGAACGGGACAATGAGGATAACTTTGCACCGCAGTCGGCAAGCTTTCTGAAGAAACTTCGGAATGAGTGGCAATGATGGATAAGCATACAGAAGTCCGGGGGGCCAAGCATGGACTAAAGCATCTCTGGGGGCTTCCCCTGGTGAGGGAATCAGAGCGAAGAACTCGCTGCACTTCGCGTTGGAAGGAGATGTGAAGAGATCGCAGCAAGGCTGAACCCATGCAAGGAATATCTCCTCCACTACTGACTGTTTCAGAGACCACTCATACGGCATCAGAATAGCCCGACTCAATCTGTCGGCTAAAATGTTGGAGCGCCCCGGGATGTGCATTGCTATCAGAAACAGACGAGTGGAGATCACCCATTCCCACACTCTCATGGCCTCACGACATAGGGGATAGGATCTGGTCCCCCCCCCCCCCGCTTGTTGATATACCAGACAACCGACATGTTGTCTGACTGATTTGCAATCAATCCAAGAGAAAGGACAGTGTGAAAGGCTTCCAACGCTAAAAGCACTGCCCTCATCTCTAGAACATTTATGTGCAACTTGGTCTCTGACTGGGACCACGTGCCTTGGACTGTCCCTTCCCAAATAGTGTCCCCCTGTGGCTTGGACTGGAGATGACGCGAAGGGGTGTCCTACTAATATCTCCGGTGAATTTAACCACCAAAGAAGGGACGTCCTGCAGACATGACTGATCCTGATCGGAAATTCCATGGGCAGGTCTAGCAGAGACCATTGCACAGCCAGAGTCCATTGAAGAACCCGCATATGAAGGCGCGCACAAGGGAGAATCGATATGGAGGCAGCCATGGAGCCCAGTGCCCGGAGAACCTCGCTCACCTTTGGAGACTTGAAGTTCGCTATCTGAGCTATGTGGCACATGAGGTGTAAGATCCTGTCTGGAGTTAAGAATACTTTCATCTGCAAGGTGTCTAGCCATGCCCCAATGAAGTCTAAAACTTGTACCGGTTGCAATTGGGATTTCTGAACATTGACTGTAATCCTCAACAGATCTGCCAACCGAATGAAATAGTCTCGGGCAAGACAAAGCAGACGCTTGTTGGGCGCAGCGAAGAGACAGTAGTCCAGGTAAGGAAATACCTGAATACCCTGAAGCCTCAGGTGAGCCGCTACAACTGCCATTATCATGGTGAACACCCTGGGGGCTGTGGTGAGACCGAAGGGTAGGAGTCTGAACTGAAAATGACTGGCTCCAGCCGGAAGTGCAGAAACCTCCTGCAGCTTCTATGGATTTTGATGAGGTAGTAAGCATCTTGGAGGTCTAATGAGCACATCCAGTCGCACTCTCAGAGATAAGGTAGAATGGACTGTAGGGTGACCATCTGGAATTTCTGTTTGGCTACACACAGGTTCAAAGTTGACAGGTCTAGAACGGGCCTGAGGTCCCCTGTCTTTTTTGGCACTAAAAAGAACCTTGAGTAGACGCCTGACCCGGACTGGTCAGGGGGGACCTGTCCGATGGCTTGTTTGAGAAGCAGCTTTGAAACCTCTAGAGCTGCGGCCTCCCTGTGAGTGGGTGGAACATCCGGGAGGTGTTTTGGAATATTTGGAGGGGCAACAGATGGGATAGTGTAACCTCAGCCCAGAAACTAGTACATTAGTGGCCGTTTTGGGCTAATTCCTAGCTCTTTCAAGTTCCCTGCCTTAAAACCCGCTTTTTGCGCGGTTTTGCACTTGTTTCCGACTCAGCACAGCTCCTCATGGTCCTGCAGAGTGGTACAAGCAGCAGAGAGACGAAAAAGAGTGACTTTTACCAGATAAAGTATTTTTTCTCTGCCTTTTCATTAGCAACTGCTTATTCCTGCCAAAAAGCGAGTTTCTAACTGCTCTACTACCTTTAAAAGCTTGTTATTGCATTTTTTTACTGTACCTGCACTTTAAAATTTGTTTTTGTGTTAATTTAACTGTTTAGTCTGCCCACTCAAGGGTGCTAGCCTGTGTAAAGCATTTACAGTGTTTTCCTGTTAGTTTCTGCTACTGTTCTGCAAAAAAGAAAAAAAATCCTTGTTTCCCACCTTTTCTGAGCTAGAATAGTCCAGATTTCAGGTTTTGCTGAATTCTGGGCTTTGGTATAAGTTCCTGTGTTGCCCATATCCTTACTTGGATAGGAGGAAGCTTCTCTGTTCACCAGTGAGAGTGGGGAGCTTTGAGCAGCCTATCTGTCCCTGGAGGAGTGGTCTCAACCCAGAAACTAGTAGATTATTGGCTGTTTTGGGCTAATTCCTAGCTCTTTCAAGTTCCCTGCTTTAAAACCCGCTTTTGCGCGATTTTGCGCATAGCGCAACATTGTGCAACGTAGCGCAGTGTCGTTTTAACTGTTTTAAACTATTCCCGGCTTCACAAAGTCCGCTCTTCAAACTTTCCCTTAGAACTACTTAAACTCTCAAGGAAAGCACTCTACTTTCCTCTTACAGTCCAACACTTAAAAGTACTCTAGCTTCTCAAGGAAATATTTTGAACTACTCAATCTCTTCAGGAAAGCTCTCTACTTTCCTCTTACAGTCCAGCACTTGCCCTGGCTTCACAGTAAACACAAATAAACTATAAGCACTTAACCCCCTCATACAAAACAGTAGTAATAGGCTCTGGATTTTCCCATAAACCAATATTTAAACTCTAGGCATGTCCAAAGCACAGTTTCAGTCAAACTCTCCAGTCCAGCTGGTGAACCTGGGAATCCTGCGGCAATGTTACAATTGCCTCATGTACACAGACAACCCCCTCCTCCTACCATCAACCTCTAATGTATGCGAGGGATGAAACTATACAACTAATAAGCAAAACAAGAACAATGCAGGACAACCTCAAGGTTCGCAGCGAAAACCACAGCAGGAAACGGAACGGGACCAGCGTTTCTTTAGTAATCCAATTTTATTAAAGTAGAGCCAGTAAAAGCAAAAAGTTTTGATGAAGTCAATACAAATAGGTATACAGTTCTGTTCTTCACTCGAAAAAAACGTGAACCACAACAAATAATTCCAATAGATCACAGTTCTATTCTTCACTCGAAAAAAAACATGAACCACAACAAAATATTTCCAATAGATCAAGCGCTTTCGCCCGGGCTCTCCCGGGCTTTCTCAAGATCATCTTGAGAAAGCCCGGGACAGCCCGGGCGAAAGCGCTTGATTGGAATTATTTGTTGTGGTTCACGTTTTTTTCGAGTGAAGAACAGAACTGTATACCTATTTGTATTGACTTCATCAAAACTTTTTGCTTTTACTGGCTCTACTTTAATAAAATTGGATTACTAATGAAACTATACAGCCAAACTGGAGGCTAAGCTCTCTCAACCCAAGACTGGTGCCGCCAGTCAGGAGGAAAATGTAAACACATGCACCTCAAAACCAGTCACACAGACTAATCACACCTGAAAACATGACACATAAACCCACAAAGACATACTCTGAGGCTCTAAATAAAAACTTGCCAAAACAGCAGAGACCTCCTAAGCAGACACACAAGCACTCACTACCCAACATAAACCATACACATACCCCACATAGACAGTGTGCCACACAGTCACAGCCCTTAAGGCGTAATGACACCCCTAATACACTAGTAATAGGTGACTATTGTCAGGCACAATGACGTCCTACTCATCAGACTGAACAAAGAGAAGGTCACTGTAAGTTGCCTGTTGGGTGCCAGGATCCGCCACATAACTCAAGCACTCAGGTCACTACACAGCAAGTACAAATATGACTCTGTCATTGTCCATGCTGGTGTGAACGACTTGAGACGTACCTCCCTGGACTACATGAAAAGAGACATATAGGAGCTCTCTGATCATGTAGCCCAGGCCGGTATGACCCTGACCCCGAGTAGCATCCTGCCCTCACCTAGAATGATGCCTCAGTATAGAGACAAAATGATAGACTTCAACAATTGGCTAAGCTACTAGTGTCATTCAAAGGGTATTCAGTGTCTGTCAGCCTGGGACGACATGCTAGACAAGCCAAGTTGCTTCACCAGGGATGGCTTGCACCTGTCACTCCTGGGCTTTCGAATACTGGCCAAGACTCTTGCCACCCCCATAGTGCCTTTATTAGGCAAGGCTCAAAAGACAAACCCACCTCCTTAGACAATACAAAGAATAAAAAACTAAGGGTAATGCTACTCAACGCCAGAAGTCTAAACCTAAAGATGCATGCACTCGAGGCACTCCTCAGTATGGAGCAAATCGATATCTGTGCAGTGACAGAAACCTGGTTCAAGGCTACTGAGAGCACCCCAGCATTACCAGGATTCAACTCATATCATACTTTTCGGCCACAAAACTCGGACAAAAGCACCAAGGGAGGGGGTGTATCCATCTTCATCAAGGATACCCACATCTCCAGATTAGTGGCATTGCATGATACATCGGAAACAATTCGTGTGCAACTAACAGTGGGCAAAACTGCCTTCCAAGTCATAGCCTGCTATAGATCACCCTCTCTGTCTCAGGACCCACACGCGCCTTCCTGAGAACACTAGAGAATATGAAGATCCTGCCAAACACCATAATATTGGGGGACTTCAACTACCCAAACATCGACTGGGTAAACTACTCGAATCCAAACTCATTTGCCCAACGGTTTCTAGAATTCATCAACTCAAAAGCCATGGAACAACTAGTCACTGTTCCTACAAGAGGGGAAAATACATTAGACCTAGTCATTACAAACATAAGGGATCAATGTTCCACACCGGAGGTAAATCCCTCGTTGGTGAGACAGAACCACAAACTGATCACAATGGACATCCACATCCCAACCCCACCCCCAGCCAAGGAAACCACAGTGAAAAACCTCTCAAAAACAAACTTCACTCTCCTCAAGACAGAAGTAGGAAGCTTCAAAGCCCCTGAGAAATTAGAAAATGTTACCCAAACCGCAGAATCCTATACGAACGTACTCTATATGCACCTACAGGAATGCATGGATCCTGCCATCCCAAGTAAAACTAAGGCTCACTCCTCCAAAAATAGGAGACCAGTCTGGTGGACCCCAGCCATAAACAAGCTATACAACAAAAGGAGACTACTACATGACAGGGCCAAAACCCTAAAAGGGAAGGCATCCCTGATCAGTATTAGCAAGAAACTTTGCTCCACCATAAAAGCTTCAAAGGCAAACTTCGAAAGAAAAATTGCCAAAGACTCCAAAGATAATCACAAGGCATTCTTCAGTTACGTCAGGAACCTTGGAGGAAACACCCATATCTGCTCAGAGCTAGTACAAAATGACACAAAATACACGGAACAGACTGACATTGCCAACATTCTGGCTGACAGGTTCAGTGCAAATTTTACCCCACCCCCCTTCCCCCCCAAAAGGGCCTGTGTCTATCCCGGATGAATGTAGTCCCCCAGATATCTCAGACACATAGGTAAAAGCAGCCCTCTCCAAAGCTAAAAACACAGCGTCTAGCGTCTATGGGACCGGATGGAATACCAGGCTGCGTCCTGCACGAGCTCCAGAAAGAACTAAACCTCCACTTAAATTCACTATTCCAACTCATCCTTAAAACAGGTTATGTACCCAAGGAATGGCGTACAGCAACAGTGATCCCCCTCCACAAGGGTGGCCCCACAACGGATCCTGGGAACTATCGCCCCATAAGTCTGACTAGCCTAATTTGCAAGGCTATGGAGCATATCATTATGGATCTCATAAACAAAGACATAGGGAACCTCCAGACACTGGACCCTACCTAGTTCGGTTTTGTTAAAGGCAGATCCTGCCTCCTAAACCTGGTTGACTTTTTTGAAACAGTCACCAAAGCCATAGATGAGGGAAAGGCAGTTCACACTGCCTATTTGGATCTCGCTAAGGCTTTCGACAATACCTCACTCTGGAATCATAAACAAACTAATCAGCTTAAACGTCAACCCATATGTCACAAGATGGGTTGCAAACTGGCTTACGGATAGAATGCATGTGGTCAGGGTTGGAAGTGCCATGTCCGACTCTAAACCTGTTACAAGTGGAGTCCCACAGGGCTCAGTCCTTGGGCCCCTCTTGTTCGATATATACTTCTCTGAAGTACAGGCCAGCACAAAAGGATTGTGGCTTACCAAGTTCGCCGATGACTGCAAACTGGGAGCCATAATAGACTCCCCGGCAGACACAAGCATCCTCCAAAAGGGTCTTACGGAGACAGATGCCTGGTGTCAAAGCCATGGCCTCAAACTTAATGCCAAACAAAATGCAGAGTCATCCCCTTTGGGAAAAACAAGGTGCCCACTAATTACTACAAAGGAGGAAGCCCACTAAGTACAGAAGAAGTAATTAGGGATCTGAGGACCCAGGTTGACAGTAACCTCTCCTTTGACAATCACATTGCCAAAATAGTCAGAAAATCCTTCTGTATTGCCCATCTTATAACTAAAGGGTTCTCATCTAGATCTAGAGAGGTCATTGTGCCCCTATACTCATCAGACCCATAATTGAGTACAATGCCCCATTTGGGATCTACCTTACCCGGCACCTGCAGCAGCTGAAGAGACCCCAAAAGTTCCTTACCAAAAGGATCATGGGCCTTAAACAGTTGCCCTATGCAACTAGGCTAAAGAAACTACAGCTCTACTCAGTTGCTTACTGCCTGCTCAGAGGCGACCTCTGCCTGACTTACAAGGCCATGTCCAACCCAGAATTAATGGACATGCTCCACCTTAAAAAAAACTAAATCAATTAGAGCCACACGTTCCTCGGACTTAAACCTCAGCACAGCAATAAATAGGACATTCTGGAGGGACAGATTCATATCCCAAAGGCTTCCCACACTCTGGAATAAAATCCCAATTCACGTAAGACAAAGCCCCTCACTGGCCCTCTTCAAGAGAAATCTTGATGAGTGGATGGGAAAACGTAAGTTTGCACCTGGGATCACTCCAGTGGCGCTACTGGACAGATGCTCTAGAAGTTAAATTATAAGGGTGGAGAAAGCCAAACACATTTCGGCTAGGTTTATAAATGCCCTAGGGCAGATAGCCTAGTATAAACCTACGAACCAAAGACTGGGCAGAGAAATGGAAATGGTCAAGAAAAAGACCAGCAACATTGTGAAATTAGCAAATAAATAGAAGGTAATAAAGCATCAGTCCCATTAGATATGGGAACACACATGTGAAATGTGGTTTTTCAAGAAGTGGCTGAGAAAGACTGGAATTTTGTTGATCATGTTAAACTGGTGGGTGAAATGTAAAGAATATACACCTTTTTATGTCACTATTGTTTAAAAGGACACTGGAGGGACTAAAGATTTAACTGTAAGAAAATGGTGTGTTCTAATATTTGTAAAAAGAAAAAAAAAAGTTATGTATTTACCATAACATTCCATCTGTGTCGATTTTCATTCCTCCTGGACCGTTAGGTTTGGATCCGAGGCATCAGATCCAACTCTGCTGCTTGTAAAAACTCATGGCAATCCAAAACTCTCGAGCTTCTCCCATACCCATAACGCATCCTCCCCATTACCTCACATCTTGTTTGCAAGCACTAAAGAAAGAAGTACCCTTACAATTTATACATATATGTGTACAATTGGATGAAGAGAGTCTCAGAGAGGAAGGGGCAATGCCACTTCCGGAGCTGGTAAAGGCATAATGATGCAACCCAATTGTTACAGCCTCTTCTAGAAGAAACCTAAAACGTTTGGTGTTGGTGGGAGGGGAAGTCGAGGAAGAATGAAAATCAAGACAGATGGAACGTTATGGTAAATACATAACGTTTTTATCTGATGTTAATTTTCATTCTGTCTTTGACTGATGGGACAGAGTCCCCAGCTACTTAAAAGCCTGAGTGGACTCAAGAAAGGATATTTGTGCACCAGAGCCAAAAGATGCTTTACCTCTGGACATCAGCTCCAGCTTATAATGAGAGATAAAGGTGTGATGGGAAGCCCAAGTTGCTGCTGAACAAACGTCAACCATGGAAGTCCTTGAATGGAAAATTGAAGAGCTAACTACAGCTCTGGTAGAATGAGCCCGTACTTTGTAAGGCAATGGCATTCCTGACTCATAAATAAAGGAGATACAGTCAGTAAGCCATTTTGTTAAGGCAACTTTAGATACAGGTGCGCCCAACTTCAATCCTGCAAATGATACAAACTGACCAGTTTTTCTGATATTTTGTGTCTTAGGAAGATAAAAAATGTAATTGTCTATGTACATCTATCAGGTGCATCAAATATTATCCTTTGTGGGAATGGCTCGGAATAAATACTGGAAGATTAATACATTGATTGATGTTGATTTATGATACCACCTTGGGCAACAAGGATGCATTCGTTCGTAAGGATACTCTATCCTTATGGAAAATGAGATATAGAGGTTTCGCTGACAATGCCTGAATTTCTGAAATTCGTCCGGTGATGGCAACTAAAATTAAGGTCTTACAAGGCAAAAATTTTAGGTCACGTCATGGGCAGACTCAAAGGGTGGTAGAATCAAGGACTGCAGTACCAGACTGAGACCCCACAATGGTGTGGGATCTTTAAAAGGAGGTTTAAGAAGAGGCTAGAGAGAGGCCATCAAATCCATTGTGGAAATTAGAAATCGCTGCTAACTGGACTCTCACTGTTAAAGAACTAGCCCCCTGGTTGAAAAGCTGTCTCAAGTACTCTAGCACATGATTAACTGGTGCCAAGAAGGGATCTATAGGCTTTTGAATAGTCCGATGTACAAATCTTTTCCACTTACTAGCATAAAGTTTCCTAGTGGATGGCTTAAGGGAAGATAGCAAGATGCGACACACAGGGAAGAGAGCATTGACTGTCTGGCTATTATTGGAATTGGAAAAAACAAGCTGTCAGCTTGAGGCATGGAAGGTCCAGATGTGTCATGCCCATCAGATGAGACAGAAGGTCTGGAACTGGGTCCAGAATCCAAGTTTGGTGAACTAAGTAAAGCCACGGGAAGGGAAGGGAAACCAAATCTGTCAAGGCCAAAAGGGGGCAATAAGGATAACGTTGGTCTTCAACCTAGTAGCTCTTTGAAGGAATTTTCGGATTAGAGGAATTGGGGGATATGGGTAAAGTAATCCGGGGGGGGACTAATCGTGGAGTAGAGCATCCCTTGATGACTCCACCATGGGGGGGGGGGGGAGATCAGGGCAAAATAGCTACTGCACTTGTTGTTTGGGGGGATGCCAACATGTCACAGCATGGCTGACCCCATTTGTGGAAAATTTGTTCTGCCACTTTGATTGAGGGACCTTTTATGAGGTAATAGCATGTAACTGCTCAGCTTGTCTGCTAGCACAATGGACTTCCCTGGAATATGCTTTAAGAGAAAGTGGTTGGAAGATATTGCCCATTGCCACACCCTTAGCACTTCTCGACATAGGGGGTACGATTTGGTTCCTCTTTGTTCATTGATGTATCAAACCACTGACATACTGTCTGTTTGAATTGCGATAATTTCTGATGGAAGAGCATCTTGAAAGGCTTGCAATGCTAAAAGCACTACTCTCAACTCCAAAATGTTGATATGCAAATTGGCCTCTTCAGAGGACAACATGCCTTGGACTGACTTTCCCAGGTAATGCCCCTCCATCCTAGCTGGGAAGCATCCGTGGTCACTATGGCCTTGGACTGTGAGGAGACAGACGGATAACCCTGTAGTACCTGATTCAATTGGATTCACCACATCAGACTTTTCTTGCAAGAGTCTGTAATTCATACTGGGCTGACAAGAGTAGGTATAGAACTGACCACTGAGATGCCAGCATCCATTGGAGAATTCTCATGTGAAATCTGGCTGGCAGAACAAGGGTTATCGCTGCGGCCATTGATCTCACAGCTTGTAGTACTAAGAGAGCCAAGACTGCGGTACTATAAAGTATCCTGTTGACTTGTGACCTTAAAATTTGAACTCTGGAAAAGGGAAGTGAGCCTATTGTTGACCTTGTGTCTAGTACAGCTCCTAAGAATTCTAGAATTTGAGATGGCTCTAGACTTGACTTCTCAAAATTTATGATTATTCTTAATCTTGGGCAAGCATGGCTGACCTCTTCTTTTGCCATAATGAGTTGATGCCTGGTCGGAGCGATAATGCGCCAGTTGTCTAAGTATGGAAACACACAAAAACCTTGCAGCCTCAAGTGAGATGCTACCACTGCCATATATTTGAACACCCTGTGGGCTGTGCTGAGGCCAAAGGGCAGTGCTCTGAACTGATAATGACTGGCTCCTATCCGGAAGTATAAGATCTCCTGGATTGCCTGTTTATTTTTATATGATAGCACACATCCCAGAGATTCATTGAGCACATTCAGTAATGCTTTGCCAGAAATGGAAGAATGGACTGAATCATGACCATCCGGAACTGTCTTTCAAACAAATCTGTTTAGATCCAGAACTGGTCTCCAGTCACCTGTTTTATTTGGCACTAAAAAGAATCTTGAGTAAGTTCTGGATCCTTTCTGGTCTGGAGGGACTGCATGGGTAACTCTTTTGTCTAGCAGCTTTTTTATTTATATGGCTGCTTAATCCCTCTGATTGGGTGGAACATCAGGGATTTTCCTGGAAATTGGAGAAGAGAGCGAAAATGAAATTATATATCTCCTGGATATGATTACCTGCACCCAAGTATCTTGTGTTATCTCTAGCCAGGCTCTCTGGTGCAGGGATAAATGACCACTGATTGCCTCCAGAGGGAGACAGTCAGGCCTACATTCGGGAGCATTTGCCAAAGAAAGATTATCTGGACCCTTGATGTTGCGGGCCTCCTCTGCCATGAGGGAGATGTCTACCATTTGAGTTCCCCCCTCTGCCTCTGGGGGAGGACCCTCCACATGTGTCTTGAAAAGATCCTTGTGATTTCCTGAACCACATTTTTCCACCTCCCCAATGATTCATTGAGAAGGATCTTTGGGGGTGGAAAACACATGCTCATGGCAGAAAGGGTCTTTCCATCTTTCTCACACCTGGACAATGTATCTTTTTACTTTGGGGCCAAAAACAGAGGTGCCATCAAAAGAAGCATAGACAAACGCAGACTTAAAAGGCTCTGTAAAGTTGCACAAGTGCACCCAAGTGTGTCTCCTGATGGGTGCGCCTAAACCCACTGCCCATGAGGTACTTTCTGCCACACTGGAAATAAGCCTCATGGACAAGTTTGATACTGATTGAAGACTTGCCAGCTGTGAGATGACCAAGTCCTTCACCTCCTCAGACACGGTTCCTGCAAGGGGATCCAAGAGTTCCTTTTTCATATACCTTTGCAATCTGGTGAAGTATGCCAGGTAGTTCAGGGACCTCGAGGTAAAGGTTCCTGAAGCATAGACATGCTTCCCAAACCTGTCCATGGTCCACAACTTGCTGTTGGGAGATGAGCAGAGGAACCTTCATCGGCTAGTTTCTTCCTGGTGGCCACCGTTACGATCATGGCATCAACAGGGGGGGGGGCCTTGGACCAGAACCATTTGTCTTCCAGAGGGGTCTTAATTTTATCAGACTTCTTTGGTATGGGCTCAATGGAGTCAGGCTCCTTCCACACCCACTGCAAGACCAAATCTAGGAGCTTGTTGGCAGGTGGAATCACCCAAGATGTAGATGGGCTGGTACCAAATGCCTCAAGGAGCACAGATTCTTCCTATACACCCTCCTCAAAATCAGTGTCTTATGTGACAGGTTCAGGGGAATCTAGATACTTCTTCTTACATATCCTATTCCAAGGGGCCTCTTCAGTGGGATAATCTGGGGAGGCATCAGAAGAGGTAGAAATACCCAAATGGGTGTCCTAAGGTTTTGGTACCGGCTACCCCTGTGGGAGGATAAGTTGAAATTTCTGATGCAGAGCAGGGGCTACGGAACCCGAGAGAAGAGGACCCATCTGTGTCATTAAAGCTGACAGGGCTGTAAGGTCCTAAAGGCTTACCTTCCCAGACAGGGATAGGAGCCCAGGTCTGAAAGGAGGGCTTTTAGATCGCTGGTCCCACCCTGCCCCAAGGAAAGCTACCCTGAGGCAGAAGTCAGAGCCAAACTAACTCTTGCTGAAGCTTTGAGGTGCAGAGACAGCTTCGAAGCCCTGAAACACTTCAGACCAGACAACGTAGCAATGGCTCCAAGAGCCCAATGGATCAGATAGCGGGGAGGAGC